>NW_028317988.1:11447396-11603195 GCF_062004578.1 Staurois parvus | reverse complement strand
TTGCTGATCCCTCAGTACCATCATTTCCTCTCTTGGTAACAGACTGTCACTGGGTCAGGAAATGAGGAGGAAAATAGAACAATTAGAACCAGAACCAGCTAAATAAATCTCTCTGTGTGGCCATTTGTTTCTATTAAAGTGTATGCATAACTAAAACTTTACGTTTTAAATAGAATATGGAAAGGTTAAAACACCTGCCAGGTTATTTTTTCTGTCTGTGTACCATTGGGGAGATATACTTTCAGTTCATGTTCTGAAAATAAAATAGGAAGTAAGAGAAAATCTCTAATAGTGAGTGGAATACCTCTCTTAAGCCCTCTAAGCTAGTCACACACTGATCGAAATTCAGTGGGTCTCTGCTGGACCTGCCAAATTCTGATCAGGTTGTGGACTCCCCTGCTTAACATTAGTCGGCTGTTTAACTGACTTCTGTTAAAGAGACATGTTAGAATCAACAACTCCTCTGATCAGTGTATTTTGACAGTAGCAGCTTCTACTATCAGAATACAGTGTCCTGGTGGGAAGATTCCTCCAGAATGGGGGAATCTGTCAGTTTTTTTTTTCATTCCAACAGCTGGCGGAAAGAAAAAACAAAACAAAGAAACAAAAAAAAAAAAGGAACTATTTATGGCAAGCTTTAAAGAATAGTCACCAAAGCATCTCACATTATATTACAAAGCTTACCTGAAATATATCATATTTGCTTCCAATAATTTGTAAAGGCAATGGAAATGGAGCAATCAATTCTCTGTCCTGTTTGATTTAAAAATATATACATAAAGATCATGGGAGATGACAGCATGAAATCAGCCAGTTCAACTGCAAGGTAAGGTATACAAAGCAGCAACAAGAAACACGTAGAATCTATCAGTCATCTATTAAGTTGTGGTAACATTAGAATGTCTGAGTAATTGACCTTAAAGTGTTACTAAACCCAGGACCCCGCATTCACTATATCCGGTCTTCCGCAGTGCACAAAACATGGAAATGACATTATTTTAGTAAATATAAACTGTTAAATACCTTTTCTCATCAGCAGTATATAGCAGATGGAATGAGGACAGTAAAAGAAGGGGAGGAACAGAGAAGACTGGATCAAACAGCTTTTTTACACAATGTGGAGGATTAACCCCTCCACAGTGAGTGTAACAGGAAAAGTACATATAATTTCAACCACCTGTATATCTGGAGACACTGATCATTGTGGGGTTGGTTTGCTAAAACTGGAGAGTACAAAATCTGGTGAAGCTCTGCATGGTAGCCGATCAGCTTCTAACTTCAGTTTGTTCAGCTTTGACAAAAACATCGGGAAGCTGATTGGTTTCTATGCAGAGCTGCACCAGATGTTGCACTCTCCAGTTTCAGTAAATCAACCCCTTTGTCTTGCTGTTTACTAAAAGTGGTCTAAAGCCACTTCTTCAGCAAAGCCCAATATTGATCCTCTGCCCAATGAGAGCGGCTTTAATAGCCAACAATGTACTTTCATTGGACAGGTTGGAAGGACTTAAAGCCACAGTCACAGGCCTCACTAACAAACTGCAAACAAAAAACAACTTCAGACACTTTTCTGGACAAGGGAAGTAAAAGCAGCCTTTTACAAAAATGTTTAGTTTCAGAGAATGGAGGACAGGTTCTCTTTACCTAAGTAGTTCTAAAGCCCCAGCATATTGGGGTACATGTCCCATCAATCCTAGCGCCTGTGCATATGTGAACCTGTCAGGACATTATTGTTTCTATTCCTCTTGGCTGACTGCAGGTGTCCAGTGCAGGAAGCAGCATGTACTCTGCGAGGTGGCTCTAGAGGGGCTCCACAGGACCCTGAAAGCCAGGAAGACACCCTTACAACGGAAATGGGGACCAGCAATCAGGGGGCTGTGTGATAAGGGAGGCTAAGATAGCAGAAACTTCAGAAGGAGCAGAACACAATTTAAGTCCTACCAATAGCACCTTAAAGTGGAACTTTAGTCAGAAAATTAAGTCCTAATAGATCACTTCAGGCTGGCTCCAAGTGTAGGTATAGCTATGTAAAACATAAAAAATAGGTGCCTACACTGTTTACAATCCAGTAACGCTCTCACCCTGCTCTGCACATTCTCAGTAGCTCTCTAATATGGGCACTACGCCTAACATCAGAACCACTAGAGGCTGATCAGCTCACAGCTTTGAGGCTTACTGTTCCTGAAGAGGGAAGAAAGCAAAAAGGAATGATTCAGACAGTGCTGAGAGAACACAGATTAGAGGGAGAAAACAAAAGCAGAAGAGGTGACAAGACAAACTCTTCTACCAGGGAGGCAAAAAAACTTACAAAGGACAGTGTATTATCTTATATCCCTGATTTTCTCTTCAGAACTGTAAAGCTTCTGTCAGCCTTCCTCTCTTGCTAAGCCAAGACATACAATAAAGACTGGAAATGTACATATTAAAATTACAGAAAGTGACATTTAGTTTTTGAGACCAAAGTGAGCAGGAGAGTTTTTAATAAGTAAGTGACTGCTCTGGGCATCAACAAAATGGTGGCCTCCAGCAAGAAGGAACAGAAGCAATGCTGGAGGCAATTACCCTTCTCCTTTGTAGCATGCAAAGCAATGCCTAATACATACAGTATATCTCAAGCCAAGAAGTCTTCATCAGATTATATACATACCGGATGGTTATTTGGAAAACTTCTCCAGACATTTTGCACAATCTGATTGGCTGCCTTAGAGTTGGATTTCCCAATATCAGCTATAATTTTATCTACGTGGTTCTTAGTAATTGGTAAGAGCTTCTCTATTGTGTGCCACAGTTCATTGGGCTTTGAAAGATCAAGAACAAGTACTATAGAAAATGTCCTTAAAAAAAAGAAGAAAGAAAAGTAAAAATTGGTTTAGTTTATAAAACACAAACAATGACAAGCTGAGAACCCATTTAAAATGATCAACTGTGCATTGTGATAAGAAAGACAGGAGAAAACTGGAGTGCCACCTTCTGCTGTATTATATTGCTCACACTCCGCTACAGAATACCATGCATGTTTTAAAATGTACGTATACCAAACTATTTTTTCTTTTCTGTAGTTTTGGATAGAGTGGGAAAGGATTAAAGGATGTCAAGTTTTTTTTTTCATTGCTGTCCCTATTTGGGAGAAAATGAGGAGAAATCCAAGACTTTAGATTTGTTGCAAAAGGAGAAGGAATATCTTTCAAAGGAAACCCTTTTGCCAAGAACATACAGTCAGGTCCATATATATTGGGACATCGACAATTCTAACATTTTTGGCTCTATACACCACCACAATGGATTTGAATGAAACGAACAAGATGTGCTTTAACTGCAGACTGTCAGCTTTAATGTGAGGGTATTTACATCCAAATCAGGTGAACGGTGTAGGAATCACAACAGTTTGCATATGTGCCTCCCACTTGTTAAGGGACCAAAAGTATAGAGCCAAAAATGTTAGAATTGTGTCGATGTCCCAATATTTATGGACCTGACTATATGTCCAAGAGGGGAATTCTCCTCACTTTGGAAGATTTCCTCCTACTTTCTTTTTTTTTAACGCTTACCATGTGAAGCCAGCAGTACTCCCCCATCTAAATCCCCCATCTAGGTCCCTCCCACCATCTGTTCCGGTGCGGCGGACTGCTAATCCAGCATTGCTTGTCATCCGAGACTACTGGCTCCCAACCGACCTCCTGTGATGACATCACTCCTTTTCTCTCTCCTGAGAGGACTTTGCTGGCAGCCATCCAAAAGGAAGTGTCCAAACCACACAGGCAGTGATGTGGACACCTAAAGGTGGACCCAAAGCAAAACGTAGACAGGAGAGAAGACACGGGGCTGCAATGTCACATGACTACGGGTTAAAGTAAATAAAAATGGGTATATACTGTAGATAAAAAAAATGTTTCCACTGATCCTGCAGTGGGGCTTGAAGGATCAGATAGCACATAACAGCCTAAAGGTGCAGCAGGCATAGCAGCTTCTAGCTTAGAAAACCATAACCAATGACAGGGCTGTGTAACCAATATCCCGGCAGCCTACCCATATCCACTGTAACAGGTTCAGTATGGGCATGTAATGGGTTCAGTACAGCAGATGTTAGCAGGCAGCCAGCATGTATGTCATATCTTGGCATATTTTGAAAACCCTACTCATTCAACAATTCCTTGTTCAGGGGGAATACTTTAAAACTGCCCTCTGGGCAACTCTAATCTCAAGTCTATGGGTCGTGGGATCAAAAGGTATGTAGAAGAAAATAACATTTATAAGGGGCAACACAGTGGCTTAGTGGTTAGTACTGCTGCCTTGGGTCCTAAGTTCAAATCCCAGCCAGGATACTATCTGTATGAAGTAACATGTCCTCTCTGTGCTTGCATGAATTCCCTCCAAGTACTCCAGTTTCCTCTTACACTCCAAAGACATGTTTCTAGGTTTATTAGCGTAAGCCTAAATTTGGCCCTAGTATGTGCGTGAATGTGAGATAGTATCTTCAGACTGTAAGTTTCTTTGAGGCCAGGGATTATTGTGAATGTACAGTATGTGAAGTGCTGCATAAACTGATGGTAATTACCTGTAATGAATAAATAAATAAATAAATACAAGTTCACCTTTGCTTTGTGGTTCCTCCCACAGACCCCTACATCACTATAGAATGTAGTAGGAGGGAAATGAAAGGCAAAGCCTTGTTCCCAGTTCACCTTTGCAGCTTTAGAGCTTCCTGGAAGGCATGGAAGTCATGTCTACAGACCTTAAGTAGCCCTACTTCCATAAGAATTGCATAAGCATTGCAACACTTACCTAATGTTCTCAATGGTGATGGGTATATTTATTAAATCCATTAGAGATAGTCCCCCTCCTAGTTCCCAAAAATGAGCAATGTCCTTTGGCTTAAAAAGAAAACAAATGAATTAATATTACACCAACGTTTCAGCTGCTCATTAAAAATGATTTCTACTTGGATGTTGTATATTAGTGAATTTATTCTATTTAAAGAAAGCATTCCTGTCTGTCATCTCATCCAATCTGTAAAGCTGGTCACAGACATTGCAAAAATTATGAGTGCAGCGCTAATTAGTATCTAATAGAACCGTAATACAATATATACTCAATCCCCAAAATAAATCCAAGATACTCAATACATATACAGTGTCATGCATGTATTCCCTCATGGGGAATATCTCGTGCAAAAACGTGAAAATAAAGTAATATATACTATAATAACATATATACTAATAATAAACAGTGCCACACAAAAAGTGCACAAAGGAATAAACGATAGTTCAAATACGAGAAAAGTCCAAAGTTAATAATAATAATACTGATGATGCTGTGCTTAATGATGAACTTCACACTCCACTCTTCATGCAAAATTATGTGCAGTGTACGTGATGCACACGTGACAATCCTTAACAGCCAAAATGCCCCCTCACCTCCTTCCTTAGACCCCAAGGGGCCAGCACGCTTTCAGGATCACACGATCCTATCAGTATGGATCACTCTCTAGAAAATATCTTCCTCCTCCAGCGTCCTCCAGTTTAGCAGCCAGCTCCTCCCAGGGTCATAGTAAGACACAAGCAGAGACCCTCCATAGTGCAACCAGTAATTTTATTGGTAATAGGTATAAAAAGTAGATTTCCACTCACAAAACGATGAATCTTCCAGCCTCCTACCACATGCTATGGGTGTACTGCATGGGTAATACACAGGTTGTTCCAATATGGCCCCCACGCCGGAAATTACGTCACCGCGATTACCGGAAGCTCCTCCCCACGTACCGACTAGTTGCATCACGCCCACTTCGTGACTTCATCAGAGACCCTGATGAAGTCACGAAGTGGGCGTGACGCAACTAGTGCTGGCCCCTTGGGGTCTAAGGAAGGAGGTGAGGGGGCATTTTGGCTGTTAAGGATTGTCACGTGTGCATCACGTACACTGCACATAATTTTGCATGAAGAGTGGAGTGTGAAGTTCATCATTAAGCACAGCATCATCAGTATTATTATTATTATTAACTTTGGACTTTTCTCGTATTTGAACTATCGTTTATTCCTTTGTGCACTTTTTGTGTGGCACTGTTTATTATTAGTATATATGTTATTATAGTATATATTACTTTATTTTCACGTTTTTGCACGAGCTATTCCCCATGAGGGAATACATGCATGACACTGTATATGTATTGAGTATCTTGGATTTATTTTGGGGATTGAGTATATATTGTATTACGGTTCTATTAGATACTAATTAGCGCTGCACTCATAATTTTTGCACTGTTTATTCACTTATTTTGGGTATAAGCTTAGTGTCAGCAGCTTATGGTTATAGGGTAGGAGTCCTTGTGAGCGCAGGAGGTTTTTTGTAATTATCTTTATGGTCACAGACATTACAATCAGATGGTAGAATCTCCTATATAAATTTACTAAAAAATATTTGGTGCAAAGACATCCCTAATAAGATACACATTGAATGGAATAGGTAGATGGGCTCTCATATTACATTGTTGTTGACATTTGATCTCTAAGGGCTCAGATTGGTGGGTGTTGTTTTCCTGCGTTTGATGCACTTCTGGAATGCACATGAAATGCAGGTCAAGAAAAACCCATTGACTTTGAGAGACTGTGTTTGACCTGCTTTGTGTTGCGCTGCGTTCCTATGGACACAGCATGTCCTGTTGAGGTGTATTTGAACTGCAGTCAAAAGGCAGCCTTTTTATGTCAAAAGTTACAGACTGTCAACTTTAATTCAAGGGGTTGAACAAATTTTAGGAACTGCAACCATTTTTATACACAGTCCCTCCATTTTCAGGGGCTCAAATGTAATTGGATAAATCAATATAATCATAATTAAATTGTTCATTTTTATTATTTTGTTGAGAATCCTTTACTGGCAATGACTGCCTGAAGTCTGGAACCCATGGACATTACCAACAACTGGGTTTCCTCCTTTCTGATGCTTTGCCAGGCTCTAACTGCAGCTGTCTTTAGTTACTCTTTGTTTGTGGAACTTTCTGCCTTTAGTTTTGCCTTCAGCAAGTGAAATGCATGCTCAATTGGGTTGAGATTAGGTGACTGACTCATCTATTGCAGAATATTCCACTTCTTTTCCTTCAAAGGCTCCTGGGTTGCTTTTGCAGTGTGTTTTGGATCATTGTCCATCTGTACTGTGAAGCGCCGTCCAATCAACTTTGCTGCATTTGGCTGAATCTGGGCTGACAGTATATCTCTAAAGACTGCAGAATTCATCCGGCTGCTTCTGTCACATCATCAATAAACACCAATGACCCAGTGCCACTGGAAGCCATGCATACCCATGCCATCACATTGCCTCCACCATGTTTTACAGATGACGTTGTGTGCTTTGGATCATGAGCTGTTCTTCTCCACACTTTTTTTCTTCCCGTCATTCTGGTACAGATTAATCTTAGTTTCATCCATCCAAAGAATGCTTTTTCTGAACTGGTCTGGCTTTTTTAGATGTTTTTCAGCAAAGTTTAATCTGGCTTTTCTATTCTTCAGGCTTATGAATGGTTTGCACCTTGTGGTGAACCCTCTGTATTTGCTCTCGTGAAGTCTTCTCTTGATTGTAGACTTTGACAATGATACGACCACCTCCTGGAGAGTGTCCTTCACTTGTCTGGATGCTGTGAATGGGTTGTTTTTTAACCATAGAGAAGATCCTGCAATCATCCACCACTGTTGTCTTCCGTGGAGGTCCATGCCTTTTTATGTTGCTGAGCTCACCAGTGCGTTCTTTTTTCCTCAGAATGTGTCAAACTGTTCATTTGGCCACTCCTAATGTTGGTGCTATCTCTCTGATGGATTTGTTTCATTTTTGTTTGAAGCCTTACAATGGCCTGTTTAACTTGCATGGACAGCTCCTTTGAACACATGATGTAAGTTCACAGCGATAGATCCCAAATGCAAATACCACACTTTAGAATCCCCTCCAGACCTTTTACCTGCTTAATTGATGAAGAAATAACAAATTAGTAGCCCCCACCTGGCCATGAAACAGCTTTTGATTAAATTGTCCAATTACTTTTGGTCCCTTGAAAAAGGGGGGATGGCTACTCTTTCAGAGCTGTAATTCCTAAACCCTTCCTCCAATTTGGATGTACATACCCTCAAATGAAACCTGAGAGTGTGCATGTTCAGCCTATATTCTGCCCTTCAAAAATACAATTCTTGTCTCCACACTGCCAAACAGACCTCTTTTATCAGCAACACCCTCTCACGCAATCCCTGTCAACTCTTTTCTACCTTTAACTCTCTACTTCGTCCTTCTTTACCTCCACCCACTAACTCACTCACTGCCCAGGAGATCGCTAATCACTTCAAAAATAAGATTGATACAATTCGTGACAAGATCTCCACTGTACAGATATCTCCCTCACCCTAAACTCCTTGTCCACCTGCACAATATATACTTCCCTTGTTTAACCCAGCTACTATAGAGGAGGTTGGTAAACTGTTTTCTAAAGCCCACCTAACCACCTGCCCCCTGACCCTGTTCCCTCGCAAATACTATGGTCACCCTCTGGCTCTATCCTTCATTCTTTAACTCATAACTTTAATCTCTCCCTTTCTACTGGCATCTACCCTAACTCTCTAAAACATGTGCTAGTCACCCCCATACTTAAAAAAGCCTCACTGGACCCCGCCAATCTTGGCAACCTAAGACCCATCTCCTTACTCCCTTTTGCCTCCAAACTCCTTGAACGTCTAATCTACAACCGGCTGAGCTGCCACCTTATTTAAAATAACCTTCTCGATAACCTTCAGTCTGGATTTCGCCCACAACACTCCACAGAAAAACTGCTCTCCTAAAACTCACAAACGACTTACTAACCAGTAAAACCAATGGTCACTATTTCGTACTCTTGCTCTTGGACCTCTCTGCTGCCTTTGAGACAGTTGACCACCCCCTCCTCCTCAAAAAACTCTATTTACTTGGTCTCCGTGACTATACTCTCCGATGGTTTGAATCTTACCTATCTCACCGCACCTTCAGTGTCACTTCCTCCTCTCCTACTCTTACTGTCGGGGTCCCCCAAGGTTCTGTCCTTGGACCTCTCCTATTCTCGATCTACATTTCTTCCTTCGGTCAGCTGATAGATTCCCATGGTTTCCAATACCATTTCTATGCTGATGACACACAAATCTCTCTACTCCTCAGCTCACCCCATCAGTTTCCACATGTATCACCGATTTACTAACAAACATATCAGACCGGATGTCACTCCACTTCCTAAAACTCAATCTATCTAAAACTGAGCTCATAATATTTCCTCCTCCATGTGCCTCTTCCCCTGATTTCTCAGCCAGGATCAATAGCACCACTATCAACCCATCCCCGCATGCCAAGGTGCTAGGTGTAACCCTGGATTCT
The DNA here is from genome assembly GCF_062004578.1 of Staurois parvus. Lineage (NCBI taxonomy): Eukaryota > Metazoa > Chordata > Amphibia > Anura > Ranidae > Staurois > Staurois parvus. The sequence continues at coordinate 11,593,826 of NW_028317988.1, read as the reverse complement.
GAACTATCCTTTCAGGCCCACATCCAATCCCTGTCCAAATCATGTCGCCTCAACCTCCGCAACATCTCCAGAATACTCCCCTTTTTAACCAATGATACCACAAAGCTCCTAATTCACTCGATGGTAATCTCTCAACTCGATTACTGTAACTCCCCCTCATTGGCTTACCTTTACATAGGCTATCCCCTCTCCAGTCCATCATGAAAACTTCTGCCAGGCTCATCCATCTAACCAACCATTCAGTGTCTGCTACCCCTTTCTGCCAATCCCTCCACTGGCTTCCACTCACTCAACGAATAAAATTCAAAATACTAACAACAACTTAAGAAGCCATCCACAACTCTGCCCCCAGCTACATCACCAACCTGGTCTCAAAATATCAACTAAACCGCTCTCTTCAATCCTCCCAAGACCTTCTGCTCTCTAGTTCCCGTGTCACCTCCTCCCATGCTCACCTCCAGGACTTCTCTCGAGCTTCTCCCATTCTATGGAACTCTCTACCCCAATCTGTCCGGCTGTCTCCTAATCTATCCACCTTTAGACGATCCCTGAAAAGCTCTCTTTAAAGAAGCCTATGCTGCTTCTACCTAGTAACCCGCCATTTATTTCCTCCATCAGCTCATCCCCACCACAGCTATTACTTTTTGTATCACTCAACCCTTCCTCCTAGATTGTAAGCTCAAATGAGCAGGGCCCTCTGTTTCCTCTTGTACCAAATTGTATTGTAACTGTAATGTCTACCTTCATTTTGTAAAGCGCTGCGCAAACTGTTGGTGCTATATAAATCCTGTATAATAATAATTATCCATTATATAACTATAGCTTGAATATGTTTTGGTAAATACCTGAAAATAACTAAAATAGTGCCTGTGTCCAAATATATATGGACCTAAACTGTATAAAGGCCTGTACACAGCTGACACTAATAACAAGGTCTGACTACCAGGAAAGATGTGGACCTAGAAATGGAGGCCTTATCCTACAGGAAGAGAGATAGATAGATAGATAGATAGAGACATATATTCATTAAAGCTAGTTTTACACCTATGCAGGTTGTGGTTGATGCGTTATCCCAATGCGTTTTGGGAGGTGTCTGTTGTCATATAGGCGAAACCAGCAAAAGTGCATCCAAAACGTAACCACTGTCTTTTTAAGGTGTTTCGGTTATGCTTCCATTGAAGTCTATGGAACCAAAAATGCAACCTGCCTTGGGCAAAAGAGTCCCTGACCCTTTCCAAAACACGCACTGCTTGAAAACACACAGATATGAATGTGGCTCATAGGAAATCATGTTAAATGGACTGTAGTGTGTTTCTGCAAAACTCATAGGAGTGAACCTAGCCTTACGCCACATATATTTGTGTCTCAGTCATAAAGAGGTTAAATGACAATCAGTAAAAGACAATATCGTGAAGGCACAGTATTATGTGACAGTGCATCAGTGCTGCAAAGAGCAGCACTTACGTTTTCTCAACCCGGTCATCACATGATCAGCCTGAAGACTTTTTCTAAACTCAGTATTATCACACAAAAAACACAGCTAACATTCAGTTGCAGGTACTCCAGTGGGGAAGGGGAGCGATGTGATTGGCTGGGAAGGAGGTGATTCTAGAGGTAAAGTGGTTGTAAACCCTTGTACAGTATATACCCAGTGAAGTGAATGCCCTGGCTTCTCTTCTCTACATCTGTTCAAAGTCTGGAATTTATAAAGCTTATCTGAGCTTCCAGAAAAAAAAGGGGATGGAAAGCTGACATTAAACTCTGCAGAGCTCAGTAAGGAGAGCTCTGAGAGCTGATTGGAGGGAAGGGACACACCCCCTTCACACAGGAACAGAGCTGAGGCTGTCAATCAGCTGGAGGTCCCTCCTCTGTCACTATTTTTCTCTTGGTGTCAGAAACACTTGTGAGAAATGATTCATGCTGTTTGCAAAATAACAAAGCAGCAGACAGAAATGACACTTAGTGCTCTTTATTGAGACAAGTACACACTATAGAGGGATATGCTTTGTTCATATTTCATGTTGGAGGTTTACAAACACTTTAGGCCTTCATGAAAACAAAACTGAGGATTTAACATCTATTGACAGCAGTGCATCTGCAAGCATATTAGGCATTTGAAGATTGCCATTGATTCTTACCGTATTGTGCCCCTTTGCCCTCCTACCAAAGGTGTATTCTAATGCTAGGGTTGGTTTAGGTGCTTCATCTCTTAAAACAAAACAAAACAAAAAAGTCTTGATAAATACTCTACAGCTGGTGATAAAGATCATAAGCAGCTTGGCTATGTAGATTTATTGAATAGATACACATAATTAAAACTTACCAAACAAAAATACTGTAACTACATGAAATGTACTAGCTATTTAAATATACTGTAGCTACATATATAAAGGGAAACTATAAGGGGTTTAGACAAATTTTACTACATTTTTTTTAAAGTTTGTAAACTAATGTGCTACATCTGTTTGTATACTATGTATAGTAAATCTGTTTTTCAAATAAACATTTCATACAGGGTATTTCCCTGACAAGGAATTCCTAGAGCACTACAGGTTGTAAAGAGAGATCACAGCATAATGTGTTTCCTTATAGACACCCTGTCTTTGATTGAAACCCCCATTAAAAAAAACATAGTGAGGGATGGGGGTGGATCAGCCACTACTAAAGTCATTCACAAGAGCCATTTACTTGTGTAAGTAAATTTCAGCTATTGCGCACTGTAAAACAATGAATATTTTTGAATGGGTGGTAAAGGGAAATAAGAAACCCTGTTAAAATATTGCTAAAACTTCACCTGTTGCCTAAGAATTTGAACTGAAACAAAGAACGTCACTATATGTTATATTTAATGTACTGAACATAAAAAAAGTATATTAACTGCTACCTGTCAATGCAACGAAGAATAATCGTTGTCTTTCCCTAGAATAGAAACATAAAATTAATTAAAATAATGCAGGAATGCAGTACCAGAATATAGTTTAGTATCACAAGAAATGGCGATTGTATTTATACACAAATTTGGAATTAGTTTGCGACTATTGGCTAGCAAAATGTTTGTGATTTATATGGAGCATAGAAAAGTCTGGATTGTTTATTTATTTTTGCACATGATTAAGTATTTTCTGCAAAGTAAATTGTTATTTAAAAAGAGTAAGGTCACCTTAAAGGTGAATTAATGCTCAATATGCTGACCCCCTCTGCACATTATGGCCGTGATGTCCTGTGCTGCTGGGGTACACCGTACAACATAATACAGGTCTACAGGGGTTGGACAAAAAAAAAAAATCGAAACACTACATAATTTGCAGGTGTGAAATTGATGAAAGTGAGTCTTCCCACCTGTTAGCTAGGAGTCTCATCACACAGCAGAAGCAAAAGAATATAACACTACTTACACTGTCAATGCGAAACATGTCGCCACTTTCATACCTGCAAATCTTATAAATTTCCATTTTTATATCTAACCCCTGTATGTTTTGCCTATATTTCTAATTTAATGAAAACTGAAAAGTGGTTGTACTTGTCATGAATCAGCATCAAGGATGGCCAAATTTGTGTAGATACACTAGAAACCTGGAACCAAACAATATAAAAATATTGGCACCCCTAAATTTTTGTTGGTGACAAACCCAGTGACAAAATACCTAACTAAAAGACAGCATAACAGAAACACTAACTATCAAACTAACTATATACAATATATACTAATGGGAAGCACAGGAAACCAAGATAAACAAAACTGGGATCAGGAACACGGGGTAGTAAGAACAAGGCAGAGAGCATGACCAAAGAGCAGGAACAAGATAATGCCTAGCAGTATCTGGCAGCAAGCAAAGTGTAACAGCAGAAAAGGGACTAAATACCCTCCAAGCAGCCAAAACCCGATTAATCTGCTTGGGATCTGTTGGCTGCTTGGAGACACCTGCTGGTGACCACTGGAACTACAAATCTGAGAAGCACACTGCCACCAGCAGGTGATCCACGTGCTGACACTAAGGCTGCTTTCACACTGATCCGTTTTTGCATTAAAAAAAAGCGGAAGAAAAATGTGTGACCATATATTCCTATGAAACGCTTCACACTGAGCTGTTGTGGGTATAGTTCATTTTTTAAAATCCTGCTTGCTGCATTTTTGGTGCGATAAAAAAAATGCACCAAAAACACATCTTCACATTGAAATCAATGACAAAAACGCATAAAACAATGCACCAAAAAATACACCCGAGTTGCATTTTTGGTGTGGTTTTTGAGTCACGTGTCCTCTGAATAAAGTACAGCAAATGTGGTAAAAACAGGGTAAAATGCAGCAAAAATACATTTTGCTACGTATCAGTGGGAAAGTAGACCAACGCTTCCGAAGGTCATGTTAAAGTAATATAGAAAAACCATATAAATTGCACACGGTTGGAACAGGACAGCTGTAAAATCGCTTTACCCCATTTTTGTTGCCTATAAAGAATACAGATCTCTCCGAATCAGCAGATGCCTCAGTGTCATCTTCAGAATTTTCCTTCCTCTGCACCTCTGCTACTGCAAGGTCCCAGAGATTATCACTGATAAAAAAAAAAGTAACCTTTATGTATAGCAGAAATCTTGTCTTTACATTTTTAAAGACAAAAGTAAAAAAGTCAGAAAATCACAGATAACATTTTAGTTTAAAAAAAGTTTTAACTATTAAAAATATTCGGCAATATATAGTATATACACATATAGCATTTCCCACATCCTCTTGCCCTATGATTATGCTCTGCTAGGGGGCGAAACGCATCAGCAGATCTGGGTGGGGTGTGGTGGTATTGGGCTGGAACAAAGCAGTTTTTATTCCAACGGAAGCTATGTGCGGCTTTGATGTGCAAACATTAAGGTAGCATTCCAGCATAAACCTAACTAGTCTAAAAAATGCCCTCTCCCTCCACCTAACACCTCTGCTGACTAACCTGTGTGAGAAAGATGTGTATACTTACTTATTTTCAACACGTTTCAGTCTGATCACATGATTCCCGTGTCAGCCGGCGGCAGCTTCAGTAGATAGAGAGCTTGATAACAACATGGAAATCTGGAAGCGGTGACATCACCCATAGGCTCCCATGACCCGCCCGTTGTCCGCATTCCCCCCTCTCCCCTGCAACTGCTGTTGACTGACACAAGGGGATCATGTGACCACATATAATGGAATTTTTTTTAGCGACTTATAGTGGGACTGTGATAGCGCGGAGGGCAATCTGACACTAACTGACACTTTGTAGGAACTGACTAAATGACACCTTCAGTGACACTAATACAGTGATTTGCGATAATACCATACACTCTTACTGTACTAAAGCAAGGGTTAACATCTAAGAGCAATCAGGGCATAAATGTGTGCATAAGTGTTAATATGTGTTGCCTTTCACTAAACATCGATTGGTTTCTTTTTCCCTGCTTAGCAGGGAAAAGAAACAAAATGATCATTCCCTCTGTATTAACTTAACATAGTTCCAGTTGGTAAGGTGGTAGCTGGCAAGGTTGAATAAAGACACCAGTCGATCCAGTTCAACCTATGTGGATGTGTGTTCATGTTAAAAGACCAGTCCCATATCCCTGTATATTGTGCTTGCTAAGGTGCCCATCTAAGTTTTTGGAAACTATCAATATTTTTCGCTAACACTACTGATTGCAGAACCGAGTTCCGCATCCTTACCGCCCTGACAACGAAAAATCCCCTACGCAGTTTAAGGTTAAACCGCTTCTCCTCCAATTTCATTGAGTGGCCGCGTCTCTTCTTATACTCCCTGAGACTGAATAGTTTGCTCCTTATGTCAAAATCACCATTGAGGTATTATAATATCTCCTCTCAAGCAGCTCGTCTCCTGGGAGAATGAATATACTCATAAAGTGACACAGCGCAAATAATACAAATAATAAAAAATGTAAAAAATTATATATCAAAGTCCAACAAGCAAAAGTCCCAAATTAAAGTCCAATGTCCCAAAAATTTGTGACGAAAAATATATAGAACTCTAACACAAACTTCATAAATTTTCCAGCGTGCTCATATCCTCAGTGAAAAAAAACATTTGTTCCACACTGAACAAATACTGTGAATTCTCAAGCTAATATAGCGGATCCAATGAAAAAAAATTGTCGCCTTGGATACAGCCTGCCCCTTCTTAGGCCCCTCTAGCAGCACAAATAGAGCATCTGACCTCCTGACCTGTGCAGTCGCCTTCAAGAAGACCTTTACAGCACGTACCACATCCAAGGTATGCAGAGATCTTTCTCTTGCTGACTGTGGCCTAGGAAAGAATTAAGGCAGAATGATGTCCTGGTTGAGATGAAAGCTACAAACCACCTTTGGTAAAAAGCATGGATGAAGCAACACCACCTTATCATGATGCAAAACCAGAAATGGTTCTCTGCAAGACAGAGCTGCCAGCTCCGACACCCTTCTCGTAGAAGTGATTTCCACTAGAAACGACACCTTACAAGTCAACAGGACCAGTGGAATCTCTCCAGTAGGTTCAAATGGTAGCTTTTGCAAAACCTCCAAAACCAAGTTCAGGTCCCAAGGACACAAAGGCAACCTGACAGGAGGAGCCATACACATCACTCCTTGTAAAAAAGTGCAGACCAAAGAGTGAGACGCAATGGGCCTCTGGAAAAAAATAGCTAATGTTGAAACCTGGCCCTTAATGGTACCAACAGCCAAATTCTTCTGCAACCCTGTTTGAAGAAATTACAGAATTCTGCCAATCACATACTTTCGTGGGTGCAATTTGTGAACCTCACACCATGCAATGTAAGCCTTCATTCTGTAATAAATGTTACTAGAAACTTCCTTTTCTAGCACTCAACATGATGGGGATGACTGACAGAATCTGCAATATAGAACCTTGAGACAACAAGTTTGGCCGATACATCGGATACGGCCCATCTACTGTCATCTTCACTGTGTCCGCGTACCAGGCCCTCCTGGGCCAGGCCAGAACAATCAGAATTACAGGAATAGAGATGTGACAGCAGGTGGATTGGAGAAAAGGCATAAATCGGTGAGAACTGGCTCCAAGGAATCACTAAGGTGTCTACCCCTGCCACGCGAGGGTCCCTTACCCTGGACACAAAAAGACTGACCTTGTTGTTGAACCTGGATGCCAATAGATCTACATCCGGACAACCCCATCGCTGGCAGATTTCCTTGAAAACATTGGGATACAAAACTCTTTCCCCTGGAATCAACTGTCGGCGGCTGAGATAAGTCTGTCAATTTTCCACACCTGGAATGAACACTGTTGACAGATTTGGAACATCTCTCTGCCTAGGTCAGAATGTAGTTAATCTCTTTCTGAGCAGCTCGAATCCTGGTACCACCCTGGTGGTTGATGTATGCAACTGCTGTGGCATTGTTGGACTGAATCCTTAAAGGCCAACCCTGAAGCCTGGATGTCCAACACCTTAGAGCCAGCCTCATGGCTTGAAGTTCCAGGATATTGATGGGAAGAACCCTTTCCCGTGGAAGCCATGTTCCCTGAACTGTGGCCTCCTCCAGAATGCCCCCCCCCCAACCTGAAAGGCTGGCATCAGTGATTACCAACTTCTACACCACTGGCCAAAAAGATCTTCTCTTCTCCAAATTGTGTTTTATTAACCACCAATTCAGGCTCTACTGCACCTCTGGAGATATAGATATGCAGTAATCCAGGGCCGGAATATTTTTGTTCCAAACAGACAGAATGTACCTTTGCAGCAGTCTGGAATGGAATTGAGCATAGGGAAGAGCCTCGGACTAGGACACCATCTTCCCCAGCAATCTCATACAGAGGCAAATTGAAGGATACCTCTTGGTCTTCAAACTGCAAAACTTGTTCCTCAGGGCGCAACATTTCCCTGGAGGCAGAAATACCTTTGCCTGCACCATGTCTAGGACCATTCCCAAATACTCCAGGCTCTGCACTGGTTCCAGGGCCGACTTCTTGAGGTTAAACACCCAGTCCAGCTGTTCCAGGATCTGAATCGTAAGGACCACATCCTGCTTCAGATCTGGTACAGACCAATTTCTGAGCAAGAGATCATCTAGATAACCTGTGACCGATACTCCCCAAGTTCTGAGTAGCCCCAACACCAGAGCAAGAATTTTTGTGAAAACCCTGGGAGCTGTGGCCAGCCCAAAAGGTAGTGGTATGAACTGGAAATGATGAGCCCCTACTGCAAATTGCAGAAATCTTTGGTGAGGAATGAATATTGGTACATGCAGGTATGCATCCTTGGTGTCTATGGATGCCAAAAAATCTCCCCCCTGTAGGAAGGCCACTACTGACCGATCCAATTCCATACAAAAGGATCGGGCATTTAGGAACTGATTTAGCCCCTTGAGATCCAAAATGGGCCTTACATCCCCATTTGGTTTTTAGACTGTAAACAGGTTTGAATAAAACCCCTGAAATATTTCAACCACTGGAACCTCCATGATCACTCCTTGAGTCAATAGGCAATCGATTGCCTGAAATAAAGCTCTTCTTTTCTCTGGATTTATTGGTACATTTGATCTTAGAAACTTAGGATCTCAGGAAAGGAAAATACCAAAAATTATAGCCTGTACCCCAGAGAAATCATGGAAATGACTCATTTGTCTTGGATTATAGCCCTCCACGGGGCAACAAAATTCAAAAGACTTCCCCCCATCCGAACAAGTAGGTGGCGCCCCTTCATAAGGGAGCGCACCATGGATTTGACTTAGATGACTTTTGCACCCAGGGCCTCCTTGGGTTTTCATTCTGAGATCTACCTGTGGAGGCTGGGACCTGTGTGTGGCGAAATGACTGCCTGGTAGATGAGGGCCTAGCAACTGAAGCCCCTGACACTTTTAAAAGAAGGGGGTTTGGATTTCCTCTTAGAGGGTAGAAGAGTACCCTTACCCCCTGAAATCTTTTGTATATATTTGTCCAAATCTTCCCCAAACAGTCGTTCTCCATGAAAAGGAAAACCTGCCAACAATTTTTTGCATGGTAGTTCTGCTGGCTAACTCTTCAGCTACAAAACCCTGCACATGTGTACTGATAAGAGTGCCAAGTGAGAAATTTGCTGAATTGAGTCCTTAAGAGTATCATCCGTGAAACATCCTCCAAATCCTCGACCAACCATTCCCCCTGCACTGATGGTCCTCCAATTCATTGGTTGATATGGTCAGAAAGACTGGCTGTGCAGAACCTGCCAGGGAGGAGGAAGCCTTAAAGAGAGACTGCAGCTTCTTATCCACTGGGCCCTTGAAGACCTGTATATTATCCACAGGACATGTTAAAGATTTATTCAGGGATGAAACAGCTGTATCCACTACAGGCAACCCCCATTTCTTAACAAGCTTTTGTTCCATGGAGTACAAGAACCCTGAATGGGTGATCCCAGTCGGCATACATAATTTGCTCCAAAAGAGGATGCACCGGAAATGCGTGAGTACTCTGCAAAGGCTTCAAAAAGCCCAGGGAAGAATAAGTAACCTCAGAGGTTTCTATTGGAGGAAGTCCGAATCCAGACCTTACCATATCAGTGAACTCCTGGACTAAACATCTCCAGTACTGGGAGCCAGAGACCACCTCCTTCTCCTCAGGTTGTGACTCCTCAGAAATTCCTGACCTTCCTCCAGCTCTTCCTCATCCTCAGGCTAGACCCATTCCTGCTCCAGCATTGGTGGTTCTAGTGACAGGGATCTATCCCATTTCTTAGTCCCCTGAGAAACTGATGCAATGTCCCAGCAAACGTATCTTTTAAACCCACTAGATCATCCTTGGTTACATAAGCTGAGGCAGATGTCCCAGTAGCAGCCACAATGCCGGATAGACACAGCGACTCAGACTGCCCAGTCGCTTCTGGCCTGTCAGGAGAGGATATTACAGAGGACCTTCGGGCTAGGTTCCTCAGGACCCAACGGTGGTACACTAGTGCCCTTTCCTGCTGCAGCCCCCCCCACTATGCTTTCTGGAAGACATCACTTCAGTGCAAACCTGTGCACCTTCACTAGTAAACACAGATCTCAAGATATAGCTATGCAAGTAGTGTACTGAAGTACAAACACTCAATGCAAATGTTGCCTTATGAAACACCTACTGACTGACTGGTCCACCTTCCCCCCTCAGGGGAGTATTCACGTCCCCCTACCGAATAGCCCGCTCTGTGTCCTGGCCACAGGAGATTCCCCAGCAGCAGCAGCCCACGTGTGTCCTGGCCTCCAGATAAGTATGGCCGACTTCAGTTTCTGGCCACGACTGCGCATGCACGCACGCCGGCTGTACCCTCTCTAGTGGTCGAAAACAGAACAGCAAGCACATCTCGGGGACAATTGCGAGCACTCCCCCTGATGCAAACTCAAAGTCACAACAGAGCTTTGTTTGTTTCTCTTTACAGAGAGAAAAAAAGGAGGAGATCTTTTACCAGTCCCGCCGCAGGTACCTGGCTTCCGTCAGGCACCAACCTTCACCCATCACGGAGAGCATTGTCATACAGACCTTCAAGGACTCAGTCCCCATGCTGAGGGGCCACTGCCTTGGGCCCATTTAACACCCTGCTGGAAGCACCTTGGGCAGATTTAAACTGCACAGGGTTCTATCTGCGCGCGGTCCAGCGCCGTAAGGCTACATTACAGGCAAAACCTTGAGGATTCTTCTCCTTATCCAGCGAGGCTCAGGTACCATCCATTTTGGCTCACAGCTTTCCAAATGGATCCGATTAAAGTCCCTGATTCTCTAATGGAACCGTTCTGGACTTTCAGGTATGCTCCAAGAGCACAGCAACACGTTCAGTGACCATCCACCTTACAGACACTGTCGAAAAAACTGAAGTACTTCCTGTATAAAGAGGGGTTATAATGGAGGACCTCCTCTCTGATTGGTCGGACAGTGTCCATTCACCTATAGGTGGCCTATAACTCCACATAGTCATAAATAGCATGTGTCCCGTGATGTACAATAAAGAAACAGTAATATCACTGATCACTGTATTGGTGTCATTGGTGGTGTCAGTGACAGTTAGTAGTTCCCACAAAGTATCAGTTAGTGTCAGATTGCCCGCACCACTATCGCAATCCCGTTATAAGTCACTGATCATCACCATTATTAGTATAAAAGAAAAAAAATTCCAGTATTTACCATCATTTGTAGAAGCAAACCAATTAACATATACTTATTGGAATTTTTTTTACCAAAGACATGTCCAAGAATACATTTTGACCTAAATTTATGAAGAAATATGATTTTTTTTTTTTGGCATGTTTTATAACAGAAAGTATAAAATATAGTTTTCTTTTCAAAATGTTCTTTTTTTCAATTTTATAATAAAAAATAAAAAACCCATTCACTATATCTGGTCTTCCCGGAGCCTGCATTCACTATATCTGGTCTCCCCGGACCCTGCAGTCACTATATCTGGTCTCCCCGGACCCTGCAGTCACTATATCTGGTCTCCCCGGACCCTGCATTCACTATATCTGGTCTCCCCGGAGCCTGCATTCACTATATCTGGTCTCCCCGGACCCTGCAGTCACTATATCTGGTCTCCCCGGACCCTGCATTCACTATATCTGGTCTCCCCGGACCCTGCAGTCACTATATCTGGTCTCCCCGGACCCTGCATTCACTATATCTGGTCTCCCCGGACCCTGCATTCACTATATCTGGTCTCCCCGGACCCTGCATTCACTATATCTGGTCTCCCCGGACCCTGCAGTCACTATATCTGGTCTCCCCGGACCCTGCATCCACTATATCTGGTCTTCCCGGACCCTGCATCCACTATATCTGGTCTCCCCGGACCCTGCAGTCACTATATCTGGTCTTCCCGGACCCTGCATCCACTATATCTGGTCTTCCCGGACCCTGCAGTCACTATATCTGGTCTTCCCGGACCCTGCATCCACTATATCTGGTCTCCCCGGACCCTGCATTCACTATATCTGGTCTCCTACAGTACACAGTAATGCAATTATTTTAGTAAATATAAACTGCTAAATACCATCATCATCAGTATATAGCAGTCTTCTGACTTCTATCAGTGTTCAGCAGAGCACTGGTTAAAGTTTGTAGGAGTTGTTTTCATTCAGCTCTAGGAGGATGCAGAACCCCTGATCTCTGTCTGGATAGTGCTGATTGGCCCTGTGCTGATCACATGCACTCTCCCAAAGAAAATGAAAAACTCACTATCAATACACACCAAACCGAGCATGTTCAGAGTGTCTCCTAGAGCTCTGTACTATCAGCAGATGAATTGGGGACAGTAGAAGAAGGGGAGGATCAGACAAGTCCGGATCAAACAGCCTTTTTACGCAATGCAGAGGATTAACCCCTTAGGTTCCACAGTGAGTATACAAAGCATGCTTTACTGCATCTACAGACTGATTTTACTGTTGTGGGTTTAGTAACACTTTAAGTGTGCATGAGGCCTAAAAGGCTTTAGGGGGCGACTCTGAGCATTCAGCCTTTCAGAGGGGCAGTAAACCCTTTCAGGTAAGGCTCGGAGCGTGTGTGCGGTCCTCAGCGTTGCCTGTAGGGTAGTCCATTCATTTCAGCGAGCTGCCCTACGCACGAGAAACGCTTTAAAAGCAGTCCCCGCCCCTTTTTGAGAAAACGTGCCACACGCACAAACGTGATCCCTACAACTGCCTAAGTGGCCGCGATGATGAACGTGGGCGGTGACAGAATGAACGGCACCAGAAGGTGTCAGCGCATGTTTTGCAGTGCGCTGCGTTCCTGTGGCACATAGATGTAAATCAGCTGTATAATGGCGCGCTGGACACATCAACTGTGACACGAAAAGCGTCAGAGCTCACAGCAACCAATCAGATTGCAGCTGCCTGCGGTCCTGTCACGTGATTGGCTGCTGCCACTGATTTTGGTGACTTGTCCACCACTGGCAGCCACTGATAACAATATTACATTATAGAGGTCACGTGTGAACTTTGCTGAGACAGCCAATGAGGCCTCATATCGACCACTAGACCCCCTCCCCCACCTCTAGTATTAGTACCCCGGTACCTGGAGCGAGGCATAGCTCCTATACCCCTACACTCCGGGATGCGACGGCTCCGAGCGACTCTCCCGTCACCATAGTAACGACGTCCTTCCAGCGCACAGTGATGACATTCGAGGAACAAAGCATGCCGGGCATTGTAGTTCTCCCCCTGCTGGCTGCCGCGATTGTTCTGTAATGTACTACTACCGAAGTGGCCAGTAGCAAAGCTGTTCTCTAGCAGATGTTGAGAAAAAGGTGGAGGCAGGGGCGGACTGACAACTCATGGGGCCCCCGGGCAATAGGGGATCATGGGGCCCCTGTGTCCTTGCCCAAAATCAAAAAAGCCTATGAAAAAGGTACCAGGGGCATCTTATGGGCCCCCCCACTGACCCCGGGCCCTCGGGCAGTGCCCGAGTTTCCAAATGGTCAGTCCGCCCCTGTGTGGAGGTTTTCTTTTATATCTCCCGCCCAGGCTATGAGGAGAATTTATCAAAATTGGAGCAGGTGGGTGGCAACCAGTCAGCTTCTACATTTCAATTCCAAAGTTTAGCTGAACAAGCTTAAGATAGAAGCTGATTGGTTGCCATGCACAGCTCCAGCGTTGCTAAGGCCCTGCTTTCTCTTCAGTAGGAATGAGTTGGGCCCCTTTCACATGGGCGTGCTGATTTTTCATCTGTCCATTTACAGATGAAAGCGGATGGACTAGCGGATGATCATCTGTTTACATCCATTTTGTTGAATGGAAGAAACCCTATTTTTCTTCCGTAAAAAAAAAAATCACAGAAAGTACAAAAAACAAATGTAAGTGGATGGAAAACGGATGTAAACGGACATATGGTCCGTTTTTGTATTGGAAAAGGATGTAAAAGAAAGATGCAAACTGATGAAAAACGGATGTAAACTGATGACAAATGGATGTAAACTGATAGAAAATGGATGGAAATGGATGTAAACTGATGATAAACTGATTTAAACTGATGAAAAACGGATGTAAACTGATAGAAAATGAATGTAAACTGATGTGAACTGATGAAAAACTAATGTTTTTCCTTGGAGAAAACGTGACTGAACTGATGAAAAAAGGAAATGCCCATGAGGAAGGACCCTATTTTTCTTCCGTAAAAAAACAAACAGACAAAAAAACGGATGTAATTAGATGTAAGTGGACGAAAAACGGATGAAAAAAACAGATTTAAACGGATATATTGTCCGTTTTTGCATTGGTAAAGGATGTAAAAAAAACTGATCTAAACTGATGAAAAATGAATGTAAACTGATGGAAAACAGATGTAAACTAATGTGAACTGATATGAACTGATCCATCTTTTCTTGTAAAAAACGTGACTGAACTGATGAAAAAAACGGAACACCCGTGTGAAAGGACCCTATTTTCTTCTGTAAAAAACAACCCAGAACGGACAAAAAATGGATGTAAACGGATGAAAAACAGACAAAAAACAAATGTAAACAGACATATGGTCCATTTTTGCATTGATAAAGGATGTAAAATAAACTGATGTAAACTGAAGAAAAATGGATGTAAACTGAAGAAAAATGGATGTAAACTGAAGAAAAATGGATGTAAACTGATCCATTTTTTCTTGGAAAAAACGTGACTGAACTGATGAAAAAAAAACGGAACGCCCGTGTGAAAGGACCCTTAGGCTGCTTTCACACACTGATCAGTTTTCCTTCCGTTTTTTCATTTAACCACTTGGCAACCGCGCTATAGCTGAATGACGGCTACAACGCACTTGTCCAGTTCTGGGAGGGCGTCATATGACGTCTTCCCAGAACACGCCCTCCCGCGCACCCCCAGCAGTTGTTACCAGTTATCGGCTGCCCTTTCCTCACGCTGTCACAGCGATAACCGGAAATTGCCAGAAAACAGATCGGCACTGATCATCAGGGCCCAGCAGTGCCACCCACAAGTGCCAAGCAGTGCCACCCACCAAAGCCCATCAGTGCATAGCAGTGCCACCTACCTGTGCCCAGCAGTGGCACCCACCAAAGCCCAGCAGTGCCCCCCATCAGTACCGCCTATCAGTGCTGCCCAGCAGTGCCGCCAGTCAGTGCCCAGCAGTGCCACCAGTCAGTGTCCATCAGTGCTGCCTATCAGTACCCACCAGTGCTGCCCATCAGTACAGCAGCATCAGTGCCAGCTCATCAGTGCTGCCTATACGTGCCACCTATCAGTGCTGCCTCATCAATGCAGATCAGTGAAGGAGAACAATTACCTGTTTGCAAAATGTTATAATAGAAACAAAGAAAAACTTTTTTTTATCAGATTTTTTGCTCTTTTTACCACCAAAAGAAAGCTCTATTTATGTGAAAAAAATTATAACAATTTCATATGGGTACAGTGTTGCACGACCGCGCAATTATCATTCACAGTGCGACAGCGCTGAAAGCCTGGGCAGGAAGGGGGTATAAGTGCCTGGTAGATAAGTGGTTTAAAAAGCAGAAGAAAAACACACGACCTTTACATCTTCTGGAACACCTCACGCTAGTCAGTTGCGAGTTCATTGTGGATTTTGGAACATGTTTGGTGCGGTAAAAAAAAAAATGCACCAAAAACATGCCTCTCTATTGAAATGAAAGGAAAACGCAGCAAACACGCACCCGTGGTTGTGTTTTTGGTGCCTTTTTTAGAATCAAATGTTCAAGTCTTTTTTTCACAGGTGAAAAATGCACCAAAAACATGGCAAATCGCTATGTGTTTTTGCAGTGAAGCAGTGTGAAAGTAGCCCTAACCTGCCCAGGTTTGATTTGCTAACGGACAAATCCTGGTAATAAATTCATTTTTTAGGGCTGTAAAGAAAACATCTATTTTCTACTAAAAAAACTACGAAGTTTCTATAACTAAACTATAAAATGACTGAAAAAAGAATGAGAAGCGTGTCACTACAATGAGGGACATGTATTAATGTAGAGAGACAGATAGATATACAGTCTCTCTCTCTCCCTCTCTCTCTCTCTAGCACTACCCCCCTTAGGAGTTGCTAAAGTTTTGGGTCCCTCTATAGTCTTGCACAGCCAGGCCACACGCATTTTCATTCAGACTTGCAGCCAGGAGACAGCAACCAGTCCTTGAGCTTTGTTTTGATGTTTTTTTTTTAACAATAGATTTTTATTAGGATTTTTACATATTACAAGAAAAAAGGTGTACGATTAGACCAGAGAACTACATGGTCCATTCAACATCTATATGTACAGAGTATATAGATATATTCAGATCTTTTTAAGCACCCCATTCCAAACAGCAAAAAGCGGAGAAAAAAATATAGAAAGAAATATACCAGCAATCATTGTACATTAGCATTGTAGCACAGATCATCGTCCAAAAGGGCAGGGAAAAAAAAGAAAGGTAAAGTAGAAGTACGTTCAATAATGTATGAATACATAAGTATAGGTAGTAGTCAAGTATGATCGTATCACTTTTTATAGATCCTCAACTCCATCTCTGCCATTCCAGCTCGCTCAAGGTTTCCATTGGTGATTGAATCTGGTGATCTTATTTTTCCTAATAGGCATAATTTGTTTTTAAAATCTGTATAGACTCAGAAGGGTTAGGTGTGTGTGAATTCTTCCAGTTCACAAGCTCCTGAGAGCGACCCATTCTTTCTCAAATGTTTGTAGAAGCAGTCTGCATGCCTAGTTGCTTGATTTTATACACCTGTGTCCATGGAGGTGATTGGGGCACCTGAATCCAATGATTTGGAGGACTGGCCCAATACAATACAGTAATTGGTCAACATTGACTAGGAGATAAAAATGAACCGTTAGTTCGCTGAGGCTCCTGTTCTCACTGGTGCATAACTGTCCTGCTGACAGCCAATTTCTATTTCTTTTATCAAGAACAAAGAGACCAGAGATAATACAGTAGTGTAAAATTGGTCAACAGCAAGACATTTTTAATGAGAGTGAATTGGCCAAAATGTACTAGAGAAAAGGAGTATAGGCAGGTGTTTTGCTACAAGAAAGGCTGCAGATGATACAGTAGTGTAAAAGTGGCAAGCAGCAGAACAGTTTTAATGAGGAAGACTAACCCCAAATCTACAAGAGACAAATGGCGCAGGCTGGGGTTTTATTACAAGAATTATGATACTGTAGAGCAGGGGTCTCCAAACATTCTAAGCAAAGGGCCAGCTTACTGTCCTTCAGATTTTAGGGGTGCTGGATTGTGGCCAGCGGGGGTAGAAAAAGTCTCAGGACCAACATTAAGGAGAGTAAGCAAGGTTTTAGGTGTGGTGTTCAATTGCACAGTGCTTGTGGTCAGTAGGAGGAGGATTAGTGCCTCATCATTGCTATCACTGGAAGGAACATTGGCCCATCATTGATGTTAGTGGATGGAATAGAGCCCCATCATTGATATTAGTGGGAAGAATAGACTACCATTGCTGGTGTCAGTTGGGGGAATTATGCCCCACTTTTGGTGTCAGTGTTAGGAATAGTTACCCAAGGGTCGGATAAAGGCTAGCAAAGGGACGCAGTTTGGAGACCACTGAGGTAGAATGTGCAAAACATTTACTAGAGACAAAGGGATTGATTTACTAAAACTGGAGAGTGCAAAATCTGCTGCAGCTCTGCATAGAAACCAATCAGCTTCAAGGTTTTTTTTGTCAATGCTTAATTAAACAAGCTGAAATTAGAAGCTGATTGCCTACCATGCACAGCTGCACCAAATTTTGCATGCTCCAGTTTTAGTAGATCAACCATAGAGAGTACAGGCAGGTATTTTACCACAAGCATCAAGTGACCAGAAATGACAGTGTAGTGTAAAAGTCGCTAGTAGCAGAACAATTATAATAAGCAATGTTAGGCCCAAATAGAGACAAAGGGGAACAGGTGGGAGTTTTACTACAAGAAGTAAGATACTGCAAAGGATACAGAAGTGTACAATTGGCAAGCAGCAGGACAGTTTTATTCAGAGATAATAAGCCATACTATTTTATATGTAACATCCTGCTATAAATGTCTAATCCAGGATGTTGAAGTCAACACAAGATGGCAGTGGTGGAACTTGTACGCTAGGACTTTACTGAAGAACAGTGCACCTGGGAACTACATTTCCCAGAGGAGCTTGCATGTGAATGGGGGCATATATAACTAAAAGACCAAGAGAATGATCAGGAAGTGAGAGAGGAGAGATCGAGAGAAGAGGAAGTGTGCTGACAGCTGCAGTTTTGAACCAGGCCGCGGAGCCAGAGCCAGAGAGGGAGGAGAAGCGGAAAGAGCCTGCTGATCGTCAGTCGCGCTACGTTGCCCAGTGAGTCAATTTGCAAACAGGAAACCCGTCTGGATGCCAAATAAGGACCAGAGAGTCTGTGGGGGCCCCCACCTGAAGAGAAAGACGGACCGTTAAGACCTACTGGACACTGCTAATTGGGTGAGAGAGTCCCATACATCCATTAACTAAGAGAACATTGACAATTCCTTCACATTTGCTATCTACCTGCACATAGTTGTGGACATTACACTTAGTTACCCTAGCTTGTGGCCTAGCTCTCCCAGTCAACACCGTTGGAACACATTGCATTACAATCTCATCATCCAAGCTGACCACAGGACACACAGCTGTAGGCCAGAATACAGGAATTTACCCTTTCCCAGTTGACGGGATATCTACTACTGTTGCCTGTGGCGCTTCTCACCAAGAGAGAGGGAGTTGTTCTTGCTTACAGACAATTATGCCAACTAATACACTTTACTACTTCAAATCTGTCTTTGCTCAGTGCCTTAACTTCCCTGGCCGTATTCCCGAGTGTAGCTCGGGGTAAGATTTCAGTACCAAGAGCGGTAACCCCGAGCTACACTCGGGCTTACCATGCAGCGTTGCTCAGGGAGTCCCTGCAGCACTTACCTTGTCCTTCGCTCCCGCAATGTGTCCCCTGCAGCGTCCCCGGCCATCTCCTCCGGTCGATGCCGGCATCCGGCTTCCGTGTTCCGGTCCCTGTGACATCGGGACGTACGGGCGCCGGAACCGGTGTCAAATTTTAAATTTTAAAAAAATGTCATTTTTTAAAAAATGATTATAATATAGTAAAACATTGCTGTTTCAATGCATTTCACGTATATTTTGTCCCTACTGCTTTGTCCTGTCCCCTGCCTACCTTTTGACTGTTCTTTCTGCCTGGAAACTTAGAATAGTCCATGGCGTCCAAAAAGCGTCCCTTTATGTCAAAAGCAGTTTTAGACCAGCTAGAGAACAGCGATAGTAAATTAGAACCACTTGCAGAATTGAGTGATAATGATTCGTGGGGAAATTCGTCATCAGACACTGAAAACGATTTTGCGACTTTGCTCAGCGAAGTGCGAATTTGCCTCTGTATTTCAAATTTCAGTGTTTTTGGTTTGATTATATTATTGAATTAAATTTATTATTATTATATTATTATTTTTTCTGATTATTAATTAAATTATAATTTATGATTTCGTGTTTCAAGTTTTATCATATCCGGAATGTTTACTAGACTCTTGTTCGGACAGATTTCAGTGAGTTATTCCTAAAAATTACAGCCTACAATAAAAAACTACATATTTCCATGCAAAAAAATGGTACCGCTTTCAGCACCAAAAATTCGAAATAATCATACTGCCAGGGAGGTTAAAGGGTACCGTACATCAAGTTCACCAGCATTAGGAGGAGAAGTACTTATTAATTGTCATCTACACCTTAGATCATCTTCACACCAATTGGGCCCCCACTAGCATGCAGAAAACTCCATATTGTTTTTAAAGGGACATTGGCTGATTATAGATGAGAGCTCTCTTCATTTTCAAATCTAATCCTTGCCATCAGGTTCTGAGGACCCGCAGTGAGCTTACCTGTTTGATAGTTTTTCTTGCTTGTTGGAGATTCCACAGTCACCTCAGATTGGAGGCAGTGGATTATTTTTGAAAGCAGACCTGCTAACAGTTACTGGTACATTACTGTGGATGTTGTTACTTTTACTTAAAGTTGACAATAGTGAAAATCATTTTTTTAATTTCTTTATTTTCAGGAAAATTTACAAACAAAATTACAACTTCAAAAAACTCGCCATTCCTCTTATGAAGTACGTCGGACTGTCTACTTTGCAAAAAGGGGTCATTTGGGGGATATCTGTACTGTTCTGACATTCTTGAACCTCAAGAAATTAGATTGGCTGTCAGTACTTCAGGATTGATCAATTTTCAGATATATCCCATAGTTTGTGAACTCTATAACTTTCCTACAGACTAAATAATAAATACTGATTTGGGTTATTTTCACCAAAGAAATGTAACAGAATACATTTTGGCCTAAATTTATAAAGAACAATTATTTATTTGCAAACTTTAATAACAGAAACAAAAAAAAAGTTTTTTTTTTCAAAATTTTCGGTCTTTTTTTGTTAATTTAGCAAAAAATAAAAACCCCAGCGGTGATTAAATACCACAAAAAGAAAGCTCTAGTTGTGTGAAGAAAATTATAAAATTTTAGTTTGGGTACAGTGTTGTATGACCGCGCAATTGTCATTCAAAGTGTGAGAGCTCTGAAACCTGAAAACTGGCCTGGGCAGGAAGAGGGTAAAAGTGCCCTGTATGGAAGAGGTTAAAATACCCAATGCTTTTCTTAATCATCAAAAAACAATGCTTTATGGTGAACTAGTGGTACAAAGGACCCTTTCTTTAGTCTACTTTGTAAACAATAATTAGTAATAGAATGAATACATTTGATGGCTTTAACCTCTTTAGGAAATTAACCCAAAAGCCATGATTAAACCTAAATAGTAAACGGTAGAACGACTGTCAAGTGGAAACAGCCATAGCTGTCCCTGCTGATCCAGCCAAATTTCGATCCATCTTTGGCCAGCTTTAGACTATAGACTATCCAAAACTAAAAAAAAAGTTTTTGGTAGAATAAAGAAAATATTAAGACTAAATACCAAATATTCAGCATCACTGTTAAACTAAGTGTTGTCAGCAGGGGCGGACTGACCATTTGGAAACTTGGGCACTGCCTGAGGGTCTGGGGTCAGTAGGGGTCCCCCATGAGATGCCCCTGGTACATTTTTCATAGGCTTTTTTGAGTTTGGGCAAGGACACAGGGGCCCCATGATCCCCTATTGCCCGGGGGCCCCATGAGTTGTCAGTCCGCCCCTGGTTGTCAGTTTATGTATAAATTTTATTATGCTAACAACCAACTAAAAACACGTATTAATTGCCCCTTTTTTAATTATATTTCCTGTATCTGAAAATCCCAACCAAGCAAAGCATTATAATTAATATTATAGATTATATAGCCTAAGTGAAAGATCTAAAAATTAAAGAGCTCTAGGTATAATGATTTTTTTTAGTTAGCTACTGAAAGCTATCTTTTTGACAATATTTTAGCCTTTTTAGCTACTATATCTGAAAACATTTTTTAATAGTAACAATTGTTAATAAATAATTCAGAATGCATGAACATTTGATTCCATTTACATACTTTAATGATTTTTTTCACATTTGGGGAGATATATATATATATATATATATATATAAAATTATATATAAATATGTTATATATCCTATTATATACTATATTGCAATTGATTCAGGAACATCATTCGTTTTGAAAATAATCAGCATTGATAAATATAATGTATATATTAAGGGAGTAAACAGGACCATTTTTTTTCTGGAGTCTGTTTATTTTAAATATTTAGTATACAAAAAGCAATTGATTTATTATAAATACTTAGAACATTATTAAATAATCTAGAAAGAAAAATGTTCTCCAGGAACAAGAAAGTTGACTAAAATTGTTAAAATAAAATTCTGCCAAATTGATTTAATATCTTATATTAAAAATATAGACTTTTAATTTCTTGCATGGAATCCTTCTGTAACAGAACAGTTTCCTTGTGCAACTGTTCATGATATAAAACATATTGTAATCAGTAACAACTGTATTCTTATAATTTTATGATGTAAATATTTTTGTCTGGACATATAGATACAATTAATTATTCACTAATGAACAAATTATGAATACACACAGATATATCAATGGTTAATAATTGATTTTACACATTAGTGGATCAAAGCCACAACATAATCATGTTTTCTTTCCCACGAATGAATGCATACTGAAAATAATTGAAATATGTAAACTATTAAAAATAGAAACCATCATTAAAAATAAAATTTTATTGGAAATTATTCTATCACTCAATATTTTATGTCAAAAAGAATATCAAAATACGTTATGATATATGAATTTATAATCTATATTATTTATATTTAATGAGAAACATCATTATAGTTTAAAGAACCCAACAATAAAACAATCAGAATTTTCCCTGAAACTGTGATTTTTTTTATTCCATATCAATAGGCTAATAGGTTCCATATCAATGTAGTGTACTACAGTGTGTCAGTTTTATACCAGGCCTGTGTCAGTCATTCAGCCAACCAGGATTAACAATATTATTTTTCTCCTGGCTTTTTAAAACTTTCCATTTTTTCATTCAGGAAAACACCCCATTGCTACACTGCTGGCAGATACTCCGCAAAAATTGCTCTTTGTGTCCTGTTGGAAAGCGTTTCTTCCCTGATGACTGTGCTCCGGGAGACAGTAAGTGAAGGAAAACCTTAAAAAAAAAAAGGACACAGAGAGCAATGAAAAAATTTCTAATCCTTTCCCTATTAAACTCAAACTAGTAAAAAATATTATAAACTAATATGAACTAATAACAGAAATATTTTTGCTGAAGTTCCACTTTTAATTCCAAAAAGTTTCACTTTTTTTTATTATTAATGATAATTGAAAGCTAGTAGAATGCCAAATATATATATATATGTTTTGTGCTCCATATTTTTATCTTTTGTGCGCAAAGGTTTCTTATTTGCTTATCTCTTATACTATTTTCCTTTTTAAGTGTCAGTGAATTTCTTATCTTAAGTTGTATTTTTGTCTTAAACTATTATCCTCTTTTTGTGTTGGTGAATTTCTTATTTCTTATTTTAAGCGGTATGTTTGTATTACACTAGTATCTTTTTTTTGTGTTGGTGAATCTATTTGCCTATTTTGGGATGTCTTTTTGTCTTATACTGTTATCTTATTTTTGTATCAATTAATTTCTTATTTGCTTATTTTAAGGGGTATTTTGATTGACTAGCAAATTTACAGACTGATTTTTTTTTTCTGTGACATTTATCTTCCCTTTCAAAAACTTTAAAGCCTTACAACAAATAAAATCAGATTAACTAGTTTCAGCAATGTGTTTTTCCACAGTTGGCTATATACTGTAAATATGTCCTTATGACTTTCTATTAGAAGCTTTGCACACAGGTAATATGTGCACAAATGTACACAGCAGTAATGCAGTGGTAATTGCTTTTGGCAATTATAGCAAATCATGTATCAGCCAAAGCTTACATTATGCTTTTCAGGGGCTATTTTCTTCTGTTTTATTATGAAAGTAATAAAATAAAATTTTCACAGAATGATCGTTTAATTGATTCACTGTGGAAAGTGGTTAAATTTCCTCGTATTGCGTGTTCAAGCATTCAGTAAAATGCATTAAAATCAGAGCATGTTTGTTTCTATTTGTACCGGAAGGTTTGCGCATGCTTGTAGCCCCCAGACAACACTGGAAAGGCACTATCAATGCTTTGTTTCTTATATACTTATTTACAACACATACCTACTGATTTGACTTACAAACCATTGCTTATTATTAGGACAGTATAAATTTCATAATAATAATTTTTAGTTTGCAGATCAGCATCGATATACATTTATATTTGCTATTATATACAGTAAACTATACAAAAAACCCCCCCAAAAAACTATTATCACAGCTGACAAGCCAATGTAGCATCTGAAGCTAGTGTTACATTACAAGGGGATATAAAACGTAACACAATGCAATGTCTTCATTGGTGGCAATTCTGATGACAAATTCACTTGCTGACAATTAAGTGGCATGATTTACTAAAGTGTGAAGTAAGGTGCATAGTAGTGAAAGTGAGGGCCATATCATATTGGTGAGCCAGTTGAGTTCTTTCCAGTGGCAGGATTGCTTTGGAGGACACAGCACAGTGTGAAAACTTGTCGTTCCCTCTCCAGCTGGAGGAGCAAGGTGTTGCTCTCTCTTCAACTTTGCAGCCTGTATGTACTAAGCATCAAGAAGTATGATTTACTAAAGCGTGACGTTAGGTGCACAGTAATGAAAGTGATGGCCATGTAATATTGGCAAGTCAGTTGAGTTTTCGCCAATGGCAGGATTAGTTTGGGGTCTCTAAACTGCGGCCCATGGACCAGGTGTGGTCCTTTGCTTGCCTTTATCTGGCCCTCGGTGCACCTTTCCTTCCACTGACACCAATGAAGGGGCACTATTCCTTCCGCTAACACCGATGGTGGGGCACTATTGCACCCACTGACACCAACAATGGGGTATTATTTCTCCCACTGACGCCAATGAAGGGGCACTATTCCTTCCGCTAACACTGATGGTGGGGCGCTATTGCACCCACTGACACCAATAATGGGGTACTATTCCTCCTACTGACACCAATGATGGAGCACTATGCCTTCCACTAAAACCGATGGTCAGGTACTATTCCTCCAACTGACACCAATGATAGGGCACTATTCCTCCCACTGACACCAATGATGGAGCACTATGTCTTCCACTAAAACCGATGGTGGGGTACTATTCCTCCCACTGACACCAATGATAGGGCACTATTCCTCCCACTGATACCAATGAAAGGGCACTATTCCTCCCACTAACACCAATGATGGAGCACTATTCCTCCCACTGACACCAATTATAGGGCACTATTCTCCTAGATTGTAAGCTCCAAGGATCAGGGCCCTCCTATCCCTCTTGTATTGAACTGTATTGTTGCTATATTGTAAAGCGCTGAGCAAACTGTTGGCGCTCTATATATCCTGTATAATAATAATAATAATTCCTCCCACTGACACCAAGGATGGAGCACTATTCCTCCCACTTACACCAATGATGTAATTTTTCTACTCCCACTGACCACCAAGACTATGGCACTGTTTACTCCCACTGATGCCAGGGCATTTTGTACTCCCACTGGCCAAAGTCCAACCCCCTCTAAAGTTTGAAGGGCAGTAAACTGGCCCCTTGTTTCGAAGCTCTGGAGACCCCTGGTTTGCAGGACACAGCACAGTGTGAAAGCATGTCTCTCCCTCACCAACAGGCGGAGCAAAGTGTTGTTCTCTCGTCAACTTCTCAGCCTGAATGAGTTCTTCCTGCATTTGCTAGTGGCCCTGTTACTGGTGAATTCTCGCTAGCATCAGGATTGCAAGTATGACATGGGCCTGAGACTGTGGTCACCTCGAACAACAAAAATTAGTATTTCTTAAAATTCTTTTGCACATTGGATTGCAACTGTGATGTAGGGGAGACACATCCACTGCTTAGTACCCTATTAAACCTGGCCAGTCCGGAGAGGCTGGGTACTCACTTACTATTTTGTGAGTTACAGCAGCTCACTCATTCAGAACGGACTGCCAATAATGGCAGTGAACCAAAACTCAGATCTGTTTTTGAGACAGACCACCACAACGTGCAAATTGTTGGAACTTCAGTTGGACTTACTGTATTTGTGCATCGGGGTGCCACTCTAAATAAAGTGTGCAGTCCACTGAAGTGTGGCATAGTAAAATACATAATGGTGTTTCTTTAGATAAATCCCAACTGCTGGAAGGCTCCTCCTCTCTCCTCACCGAACCAAAGGGTGCTGGCTCTCAGACATCAAAGGCAGAGAAAAAAAGATCGAGCTGCTCAAATTCAAAGAGTCCAAGGTATTAGTATCACCCAAAACATAAAACATCCACCTGCTCTTCTTATGCATTTCACTCCAACAGCAGCAGTGACTACAGAATTATTATTGGTATACAGGATTTCTATAGTGCCAACAGTTTGCACAACGCTTTACAATATAAAGGGAGATAGTACAGTTATAATATAATGAAATACAAGAGGGTTAGGAGGGCCCTGCTCACAAGAGCTTACAATCTAATAGGGTGGGGCAAGTGGTAAAAAAGGTTATAACTGTGAGGGATGAGCTGACTGAATTAAAAGTTTAGGTGTTAGCCCCCATGTACACGGACACTTCTGAATGATGGAAACTGACTGCTGGAAAATGTAGGTTAAAAAACATCTGTTTAGCTGCGTTTGCATAACGCGTTTATGTGCATTTGCGTTTGGAAGCGTTTTTTAAAGATAAGCACAGAAGACCTTCCAAATGCCCAGAATGCACTGAAAAGTGGTAAATTATTACCTATATGTGCAGCAGCAGGTGTTGAAATTAGCTTAGGTGTGAGTTGCTCATTAACATTTCTTTTGTTTCCAAGGTTGGAAAGGTGTCTGGTGGGGGGAGTCATTAAGGTCACCTGGCATGGGGTCTTCATGAGGAATTTGAGGTGTGAATGGTCATTAACATATCTTTTGTTTCCAAGGGTGGGAGAGGTCTGAGGTGTGAATTGGTCATGACAATGTGTGACCAGCTTGGTAGGAACATCCTGTTTTCAGTGTTTTGTCCATCTGAGTACCTTGAAAACGCTTTGCATGCATTTTTCATGATGAAAAAAGGCTCTGGACAGCATCAGGAACTGAAAGAGTTAAAAACTATTTTCAGACACAAACGCTTATAAATGCGATTTGCCACATTTACAAGCAATTTGCGTTTGGAACGCTGATAAAATCGACTGCTGAACTCAAGTTTTCTGCGTTCAAAAAAAATGACTGTAAACTTAACTGCCTGTAAAAGACTGTAAACGACGATGTGTATATGGACACATAGGAAAACATTAGGGAGAGTTCAGGGGCTACTGAAAAAAACGCTGAACAGCTCCTAAACGCGAGTTTATCAGCTGCAGTGTACATGAGCCCTTAGTTGGAGGTGGGATAAGCTTCCCTGAAAAGGTGAGTTTTCAGGGATCGCCTAAAGATGGCCAGAGTAGGAGATACCCCGAAAAGATTGAGGTAGAGAGTTCTAGAGGATAGGAGAGGCTCTTGAGAAGTCCTGGAGATGAGCATAAGAGGAGACAAGAAAACTAGAGAGCAGGAGGTCTTTGGAGGAGCGGAGAAGACAGTTTGGGTGATATTTTGAGACAAGATTGGTTATGTAGCTCAAGGAATGACTAAATGACTAAATGAATGACTAAGCTCCTGTTGGAATGAAATACATATGTATAGTGTATTTATACTAATACATGTTGGACACTTGAAATTGAGCAGCTGCATTCTTGTTTCCATGCCATTGGTGTCACTTTGGACTAGAAGTGATGTGGAATATACCCCAAACAGGGGCAAAGACAGCAAAAAAGTATTTTTTTTAGTTCAGTAAGGAGAGTTTAGAGCCAATGACAGGTTGCATTGCTGTCTGCATCTATTTACTTCCTGGTGCCATCGAGGACAGGAAATGAGAGGAAATTCTCAAAGGGGACACAGACAACAATAAAAACCTGATAGAGATTCCAAGCCTTTCTTCTCATGCTACACAGTTGATATATCGGAAAGATCAAATCTGAAACTATGAGGCATACTTATTTATCAAAGGGCGATATCCTAGAACAATCTCCGCACTGTCCATTCCGATGGCTTCACCTCATTTATCTGGGCATGTATAACACGTTTTAATATCAAAAATATTAATATCCCCAACCTTGGATTTCAGATTTTTCTCATTTTGTTGCTTGGTCTATGTGCCACATTGTAAACAGACCTCACAGTATCATAGAGAAAAGGCTGGCAAGGTGTGTGAGGGGGGAGGGAGAGTTTTACACTGCATATGCAAAGCAACAGTGGGGTTGATTGACTAAAGGTAAACAGATTGTGCACTTTGCAAGGGCAGTTGCACTAATTTTCCCCAGAACTTAGTGAATGTGGTGAAGCTTCACTTTGTAAAGAATCAGATGAAAGGAAAATAAAATAACAGCATTTTTGCTTGCATGTGATTGGATAATGGAAATCAGCAAAGCTTTACCACATTCACTAAGCTCTGGGGAAAAATAGTGCAACTGCACTTACAAAGTGCACAGTCCATTTGCTAGTAGGTCAACCCCAGAGTTTCTTTAGGAGAGATTTTTTTTGAAACACAAATACTTATTCTACATATTTTAGACGTGTTTGACTAAATATAACAAGGCCGATGATTAGACTGCAGTTTTCTAGTATCTAGGTGCAAAAAGTGGCAGTTGGAGGTTGTAGAGAAAAAGAATGGTATGAGTCATGTGATCTCACATCAACTATCACTGCCTCTTAATCGGGCCACTCTCTAGTTGACAAAACGTTGAAAATCCCAAAACGGTTCAAGAAGATAAAAGTGGCTTAAACTGTCATCGGAAACCTAATATATATATATATATATATATATATAACAATAGAAAGACGTTCATTCATCCAGCTTGCTTTGTTGTCCATTTAGGAATGTCAGATGTGTGTCCGTACATATACTGACAAGTGATTGCTATAGCAAAGTTGGGCCTTTAGTTGGTCTGCTGTTTGCCAAGAGCATGTGGCTTTCCAATTGTTTGGTCTTCGGCTCTTCAGCTTGGGCAGAGAGAAGGGCAGGGGCAGACATGTGGTGAGTGGCCATCTTCTGCTGTTGAATCGTATTGATGTAGCTGACAATCAGCAGAGTTATCTCCAAAATCTAAAGGAATAACAAGAATTAGACTTCAGATGATTAAGACATAATCCAGGACATATGCAATGGCTGGCTAAAGAGAATGTATACTTGTTTTGTATAACCAGTATTTTCTTGAATTACTTATTGCAGTCAGGACCACAAAAATTGCTTAAAAAATGAAAAGTAAAAAAATATGAACTATAGTGCATTTGAATACCCTGTATTCTTGTTTCCAGCCAGTAGTTGGCTTCTGATAACACGATTCCCAGGCTATGGTTATCTGCTTTGCTGAAAAAAAACCCATTTCAATACCTAAAGCTGGTATTTACAAACAGGGCTGAATGAAAAGTGATTGACCCCTTTCCTCTCTGCCTGTTTAGTTCACTCTGTACTGAATTTTATTTAAAGAGAGAGGCTGAAAGTAAACAGCTTGTGCTGTCCTCTTTCTTTAGAAGACGCATGGTGTGCTGTTCATTTTCTGGCACAGAACGATCATATGTCTCATGTTTCTGGGTAACTTGGTGAATTAAACCCCGTAATCCTGGATTCATCACATTCCCCCACCTCCAACCATCCCTCAGCGCCCTTCCCCCAGCAGATACTCTAGGCCAGGGGTGTCCAAAGTATGGCCCTCCAGCTCTTTGAAGTACTACAAGTCCCATCATGCCTCTGCCTCTGGGTGTCTTGCCTGTTGATGTCAGAGTCTTGCAAGGCCTCATGGGACTTCCAGGTCAACACCTGGAGGGCCATAGTTTGGACACCCCTGCCCTAGGCTGTATATTTGCTATTTTTTTAAACTCTCCTTTTTCCAAAGTTTTCAGGCCTGTCACGTGATGCTGCAGAGACTTCCTTGCCTTTTCTCTAGGCTGAGCAGTCCTCAATGATGTAAACAGGACATGATGACATCACTGCACCATTACAGAGTGAATGCAGGGCATAGTGGTGATGTTCCCTCAGGGGCAGGGCCATGGTGTCCTGCCCCCACAGTATTTGGGAGTTAGGTCGCGCTGAGCATCATTTCACCTAGATGATTGAGAAGGACATCTTGTTGTGCAGAAGAGGCACTGCATGGGACAGCTCCAGATTGAAGCTGGGTTTTGGCAGCCTGAGTTCCTTTTTTTGTTTTTTGAACAGTCTGGGGGACCTTTTTTTTTTAATAAAATTATTCTGAAGTTGATTTTTAAACTTCTCCTAACAGTGCTGGTCCAATGAACAAAAGCCTAGATATCCTTGATCCTGTGGTCATATAATCTTTACTAAGGAAAGAACACGGGCAGCGCTGTAGCATTTTCTCCAAAAATAGTATGTTTTCCAAACCTTCTAATATTTTTCATTTACGTATCCCAGCAAGACCGCTACATAGTTCATTTTAACATTTCAGCAAAGGGCTACTTTAAAAAAAAAAAAAAAAAAAAAAACAGCTTCTGCTTAAAAAAAAAAGTGCCTTCCCTCACCCCTCATTTGTTGGCCCACCATCTTTCTACTGGAAACAGAAAATGCTGTTCTTGTGCTTGTCCCCCTGTTATTTTTAATAGTAGTAATCTGGGCTGCTCAGTAGAAAAAATAAGCTTCTCTCGCTTTGGCTGCAACATTTTATTTGTTCCAGCGAAATCCGGAACCCGGGGAGGCCACTAAATGAACAAAAGAGCAAGCATTTTGTAATTACATCGCCTGGTCTTACAGTTTATAATAGCTTTTTCTCCCTCTCCTAACCTCCAGCACAGAAAATAAACATGCCTTTGTTTAAGCCGCAGGTGCTTAATTCATGCTTTTAATATCCGATCGTAGAAGAGTACTTTACTCCTAAAAGCCTACCTCCGTGCTGCTGCTAGCGTGTATTTCAGCTAATGTACCTACCTTCACTTTCGCCATAGCAAACAGAAGTTTTTCAGTTGGCTTGTCCTTTGTCTGCGTGTTAACCACCAGCATAAAGTCATCATGATAACCTCCGAAGGTCATTAGACTCCTGTGTGTGTATGTCAACAGCAACCTCTTAAGAAAGAGAAGAGTGGGTGGAAGGAAAGAGAAAAAAAAACAAAGGGGCTAAACATTATTTTTCATTCTAATTCAAACAACAATTGCACTAAAAGTCTCAAACAAAAGCAAAGCATTTACTTAATAAGTGACTATCGGGCAGCCATTATGTACTTATATAGGAGGGACATATAAGCGACACGTCTAGAGTACATTTGGTTAAATAAAGTCTAACTAGCTGGTAATCAATCTATATTAACCTGTAATGTTCAATTTGCTTTTAAGTAAAACACCTAGAGATGGGGAAATCAGGATTCTTTTTCATTTTAACTAAAAAGGGGGTGGAATGTAATGTTTACACAGGCTCAATAATAATATTAATAATAATAGTAATGATAATATTAGTCAGACGTACCATAGTGTTATATTCCAGCACACTTATTCCATCTTCATGTACTGCCAGCCAGACTAAAGGACCTTCAAAAGGATTTGGAGCTATAGGCTGCAATGTAAAAAAAAAATAATATATATATAAATATATATATATATATATATATATATATATATATATATAAATATATATATATATATATATATATATATATATATTAGCAACAGATTATTGTTAGCCATATATTGCAGCACAAAGGGGTTTGTATACAAAAACAATTAAACGGACGCCACAATACTTTTAATTATTATTATTATACATGATTTATATACTGCCAATAGTTTGCTTGGCGCTTTACAATATAACGGGAGACAATACAGCAACAATACAGTTCAATACAAGAGGGTTAGGAGAGCCCTGATCCTGGGAGCTTACAATATAAGAGGGAGGGGCTAGAGGTGCAAAAGTTAGTAACTGTGGGGGATGGACTGGTAGGAGGAATAGAAGATTCCATTATTAGCTGAGGGCAGGATAGGCTTCCCTGAAGAGATAGGTTTTCAGACATCGCCTAAAAGTAAGCAGAGTAGGCGATAATCTGATAAATTGGGGTAGAGAGTTCCAGAGGATGGGGGAAGCTCGGGAGTAATGGGTAACGTTAGGGTGCAGCGGCTAGTCAATTTGATGTGTACCACCAAAAAACATTTAAAATTAAAATTCAGCCCCTGGATGACATCGGATGACGAAATGCATAGGGAAGGGTGTTGGACGTGACGTCACCACGCACACCGAATCTGTATTTGCAGCCAGAGTGGGCTTTGGCTACATGACAGAGCATATTATACTAGCGTCAGTCAAATAGACAAATGTGAGTGTTATTGGCGTTTTTTATGTAATGACATTTTAGACAGTTTTTCAATATGCAAACGCTTTCTTCCTTCTGTGGATGACATTATAACTTTTTATGAAATGATGTGGGGTGCCAATGTAAAGAAGCCTTGACAGAAACCTGCCAAATGGGGAGAAGCCGCAGACTTTGACCCATAGAGTCACATGCATTAGATACTGGTTTATAAAATGACCAGCATTCTCTCTGGTGAGTTAATTTGGTGCATTTGGTGGAGAGCACTAACATGACTGAAGATCAGTCACTGCTTTTTTGAGCATCTTCTCACATGAAACTGTTTTGTTTTATATGAGACATTTCTTCTTCATATGGGACACTTTATTTAAATGTATTTATGTTTATTAGCATCTATTGCATGATTTGTGTTGTATTTGCACATGGTTTATGCGTTTGTGATTTATTTGCATGTTTTTATTGGTATTTTGTGATTTGTTGTATGCTGCACAATTGCACTTTATTATAATTTTGTCCTCCGTGTTGCATAATCCTGAGTTATGCAATAATTTAAAGTAGAACTAAAGGCAAAGCTTTTTTAAAGCGAAGTTCCAGCTGAAAAAAATAAAAATAAAAGTCAGCAGCTACAAAAACTGTAGCTGCTGACTTCTAAAATACAGTCCCATGGTCCAGCAGCGTTCTCCCCGCAGCTGGTTTCACCGGCCGGCTTCTCTCCCTGGCGCAGCATCCTCAGTGTGGGATCCCCAGCTGTGACAGCTTGCGGCTTCACAGCCAGGTGCCCACTGTGCATGCACAAGAAGCGCTGTGCTTTGTGAATGGTCCCGTAGTCTTCTGGGACCTGTCACGTGTCCCTACGGGGAGGGAGGACAACTTCTGCTTCTGATCGCCACAGGTGAGCGCAGCGGAAGTGGTAGCAGGTACCTGTCAAATTTGGGTACCTGCTCCCCCCCCCCCGCTCCCCAAAGGTGCCAATCCTTAATGGGGAGCGGGGGACAAAGACTTAAAGCGGAACTTCCCCTTTTGGGTGGAGCTCCGCTTTAATCTTGGATAGAGTAAGGAAGGGTTATAACCCCTGTCATTTTTTCCCCATTAGGGAGATTTCCCTTCTCATAGCCAAAACAGAAAGTGAGAGAAAAGCCCTCCAAAGTGAGGAAATTCCTGGTTGTCACCAGAGTCACCAGAACTAGTGTCCCCATTGGTAGATTTCCCCTCTATTACTGTTCTGGGGACAACCCAAAATTTGGGATTTTCTTTTACGTTCACTTTTGTTGTAAACATGACAAAATAAAGAAGGTGAATCTCCATAATGGGGGCACATATAGCAGTATAAGACCCCAGTCACACTGGGTGCAACTTGGCATGCAATTTACATGTCATGCAACTTGCAAATCTCATGCCAAATAGCACCTTAGTGCTTCTCGGCCTTTTGGCTAAGATCAAGTGTAGTATCTGTTCTTATCAGTGTCCAGTGGGGGTGCTACCGACCATTCTGATAGGAGGATGGTTGTTGTATAGTACCCCCACTGGTATGATGGGGGTCTGGATGGCTATTACGGGGAGGACAGAAACCGGGGAGCGCCATGATTCGTTCTGGGGCCTCGGGAGTAATTCTCCTTTGGAACGTCTGAAGGACCCAGTTGCCTCCTGATTTGGACGGTCTACCTTGGTCTGGCCTGGGGCTGGGAAGGCAGAGAGTCCGCAAACTAGGTGCCCCCTGAGTAGTCGCCTCAGGGGTGCTCTAAGTAACACTTGGGTGTGGGACCCCATGCTGTGAATGAGCACATGGTCACCAAGTTTAAACACTTTTTGCACTGCGCCTCTAGGACCGGGCCTTTTGGTCAAGTTCTGGGCAATTTTTTTTGCTACAGGCCTCAGGGTCTGGTCAGTGCACAATTTGGGCACGACACTTTTTATTATTTTTATAGATTTATTTAATTATTTATTTATTTATTTATTTTTCCTCACCCCACGTTTGTCACCTTTTACTTTTGTGTGTGTTTTTCTCACAGGATGGAGGGTGTGGGTCCTCGGGCCTACCCTGACGTCTAGGGGGAGGATGTGTGGCCATACGGTTCCTTCCTCCCCTGTCCCTAGGGGGTTTTCTCTTCGGGAGAACCCCCTGACCTAGTACTGGATGTCCGGCTTCGGCTGGGCATAAGGAACGGTGGTCCACCAGGCCTTTTGGCCAGGAGGACCAAATGGGAACCTTGTCCCTGTCAGGAGCTTCGTGCCCCGGGGGATCAGGGTAACGGTTCAACCCCTTCGGGGGTAGGACAAAAGCACACCCCTAAGTGCACTTTTTGTGTGGTGTTTTGCACTTGCACTTTTTTGTGAACACTTACGGGTTTTTTCGTTATAGTTGCACGTTTGCGGACTTAAAAAAAAAAGCCAAATAGCACCTTAGTATCTGCAATTACAGCGGTCATATGGGTGCGGTTCAGACTTGGTTGGAGCCACACCGATTTCTAAAATAGTACATGGAATATTTTGGTGTGATTTGCATAGACATCTGTGTCAGATGTCTTGCAAATCTCACCTGAAATCAGCATGTCCCCTGACTTTGAAATTGTGCGACTTCACTGTAAGTCAGGGCGGACTGACCATTTGGAAACTTGGGCACTGCCAGAGGGCCCGGGGTCAGTAGGGGGCCCCATGAGATGCCCCTGGTACCTTTTTCATAGGCTTTTTTGAGTTTGGGCAAGGACACAGGGGCCCCATGATCCCCTATTGCCTGGGGGCCCAATGAGTTATCAGTCCCTGCTGTAAGTCGCACAATTATAAATTTGGGCTTAATGTGTAAGATTGGGGTGCTAATCCCTCTCCCCTCTATCCAAAACTAAAAAAAAAAAAAAAAAAAAAGTTTTGCCCTTAGTTGTACCGTAAAGATCCAGTGTCCTGGACTTGTCACACAATACTGTCTTGCAGCGCTACAGAGCACCACGGGCTTTATATAATAGGGTGCAGAGAGCTCTTCAAGGAATTGGGGCCACGTCTTATTCTTATTCTAAAAAGTTCACTTTTAAAGTCACCTTGTCACTATGGGGTCCAAACTAGACTAAAGTTGGACATACACTGTAAGATTTCTCTTGTTCAGCCCTGCAGGCTAAACTAGAGAAGTCTACCGATTCTCCCATACAAGCTAAACATCATGGATGGAGGAATCTCCCCACCTGCTATTGTATCCTGACAGTTGGCACCCGTGGCTGTCAGAATACCTGAATATTAGCTGCATCTGATTGGATGGAGACACTATTCAGCTAACATTTTTCCAAGTGGCTCCTTTGATTTTTCAGATCGAAGGATGTTGGGTGGAAGGGTGCCAGCAAGGTCACCCACTGCTCAAATTTTGTTTGGATCACCGTGAAGGAAATCACCAAGAGTTAGCAACATGTTTTGAATTTGATTTAATTTTAATTCAAATTTCTGACTAAATTTTGTTCTATTATTTTCTATTCTATTCCTTTAGTTTCTATTCTATTTTATTATATTTTTATTTTTTTTCCTATTCTATTCTGTTTATTCTATTCTTTACAAACTTTGAATTTCAAAAGACGGCTATATTCTTTCTATTCTATTCAAATCTATTTTATTTTTTTCTATTCTATTTAAATCTATTCTGTTGCATTATTTTCTATTTTATTTTATTTTCTATTTTATTCTTTTCTATTCTATTTAAATCTATTCTGTTGCATTATTTTCTATTTTATTTTATTTTATTTTCTATTTTATTCTTTTCTATTCTATTATTTTCAAAATTAGAATTTTGGAAGACAGCTATACTCTAACACTAATATACAGAGCCCTTGAAGGAAATCACCAAGAGTCAGCAATATGTTTAGAATCTGATTCGATTTCAATTCAAATTTCAGATGAAATTTAGCTATATTATTTTCTATTCTATTCCTTTATTTTCTATTCTATTTTATTTCTATTCTATTTTGTTTTGTTCTATTCTATTCTTTACAAAATTTGAATTTCAAAAGACGGCTATATGCTTTCTATTCTATTCATATCTATTCTATTGTTTTCTATTCTATTCAAATCTGTTCTATTGCATTATTTTCTATTTTATTTTATTCTCTATTTTATTCTTTCTATTCTGTTATATTCTATTATTTTCAAAATTAGAATTTTGGAAGACAGCTATAGTCTAACACTAATACACATAGCCCTTGAAGGAAATCACCAAGAGTCAGCAATATGTTTAGAATTTGATTCGACTGCAATTCAAATTTCAGACGAAATTTAGCTATATTATTTTCTATTCTATTCCTTTATTTTCTATTCTATTTTATCTATTCTATTCTGTTTTGTTCTATTCTATTCTTTACGAAATTTGATTTTCAAAAGACGGCTATATTCTATTCTATTCAAATCTATTCTATTTTTTTCTATTCTATTCAAATCTATTCTATTGCATTAATTTCTATTTTATTTTATTTATTTATTTTCTATTTTATTCTCTTCTGTTTTATTCTATTCTTTTCAAAATTAGAATTTTGGAAGACATCTATATTCTAACACTAATATACATAGCATAACATTGAAGGAAATCACAAAGAGTTAGCAATATGTTTCGAATTTGATTCAATTTTAATTCAAATTTCAGACTAAATTTAGTCATATTATTTTCTATTCTATTCCTTTAGTTTCTATTCTATTTTATTCTATTTTTATTTTTTTCCTATTCTATTCTGTTTATTCTATTCTTTACAAAATTTGAATTTCAAAAGACGGCTATATTCTATCTATTCTATTCAAAACTATTCTATTGTTTTCTATTCTATTCAAATCTATTCTATTTTTTTCTATTCTATTCAAATCCGTTCTATTGCATTATTTTCTATTTTATTTTATTCTCTATTTTATTCTTTTCTATTCTGTTATATTCTATTATTTTCAAAATTAGAATTTTGGAAGACAGCTATAGTCTAACACTAATACTCATAGCCCTTGAAGGAAATCACCAAGAGTCAGCAATATGTTTAGAATTTGATTCGATTTCAATTCAAATTTCAGACGAAATTTAGCTATATTATTTTCTATTCTATTCCATTATTTTCTATTCTATTTTTTTCTATTCTATTCTGTTTTGTTCTATTCTATTCTTTACGAAATTTTATTTTCAAAAGACGGCTATATTCTATTCTATTCAAATCTATTCTATTTTTTTCTATTCTATTCAAATCTATTCTATTGCATTAATTTCTATTTTATTTTATTTATTTATTTTCTATTTTATTCTCTTCTGTTTTATTCTATTCTTTTCAAAATTCGAATTTTGGAAGACATCTATATTCTAACACTAATATACATAGCATAACATTGAAGGAAATCACAAAGAGTTAGCAATATGTTTCGAATTTGATTCAACTTCAATTCGAATTTCAGATGAAATTTAGTTTTGTTATTTCGGATTCATATAAATTCATTACTTTGGTAATTTGGAAATTCGGATACATCCAAATCTCAGAATAATGAACATGTTGTCCAAATTTCAATCTGTAACGCACGTCTGAAAGATTCTTCAATGAAAACACCTGACCTCAATAATTTGGAAGTGTGCCCATATACAGGGTAGCACAGTGGCTAAATGGTTAGCACTTCTGCCTGGCAGTACTGGGGTCATTGGTTCAAATCCCAACCACAGCACCACCTGCCTGGAGTTTGTATGTTCTCCCTGTGCCTGCATGGGTTTCCTCCCACAATCTAAAGACATGCTGGTAGGTTAATTGGATCCTGTCTAAATTGGCCCTAGTATGTGTATGTATGAATGTGAGTTAGGGACCTTAGATTGTACGCCCCTTGAGGGTTAGGGACTGATGTGAATGTATAATATATATGTAAAGCACTGTGTAAATTGATGGCGCTATATAAGTACCTGAAATAATTAATATAATGCATAAGAGTCGATGGCTTACATTGCAGTATAGCACATTTCTTACTTTTGCTGGGAAAAGGGTGGCACCAAAGAAAGTCCACTTTCTGGCAACTGTAAGGTATATCCGCACACAGTCTGAAGCACTGTGGCCGCGAAGTGCCATCCATCTTGACCCCAGTCTCTGCTGAAGCTGTCTGAAAGGAACAATAGCAGAGCAATGATCCAACGTGTGTTGTATGTAAAGAGGAAAAGCAAGCAAGGGACTAGACAAGGCTAGACATTGACTCCGGGATTCTGTACTTTTGAAAGTGTCAGGTCTTTCAAAGAAATTCTCAAGACTTGTTAAGGTTACTAACATCAGTAGATAGGAATTCTGATTCCTGATTTTAGACCTAGGCCAAAATGATGCCATACATCCCAGGAGTCTTCATGGGCATTTTTTTTTCTTTCACCCTGGATAGGCTCAGCACACCCTCCTAGTTGCTTGCCTGAGCTAAGGGCAGATGGATTCCAGGAAGTAAATGATACATGAATCATCTGCTCTTACTCAAGATGGCCATGGCTAGAAATGCTAAGGGGTGTTTTTTAAAGTGATTTCTCAACAAAATAAAGCATGGAGGCATGAATGGATGGGGAGGTTTGCTTTGCATATTAAAAATGACTAAATAGCGTTTTCAAATTGTGGTGTACATATATAGTTGAGTTCTCTTTAGAGAGAGAAAAGGGAAAGAGGTCAAAGTAACATGAGAAGAGAAATGCACCATACAGACACAAAGTGATGAACTGATCAGGGGGGCAGCACAGCGGCTAAATGGTTAGCACTTCCACCTTGCAGTACTTGGGTCATTGGTTCAAATCCCAGCCATAGCACCACCTGCCTGGAGTTTGCATGTTCTCCCTGTGCCTGTATAAGTTTCCTCTCACTCTCTAAATACATGCTGGTAGGTTAATTGGCTCCTGTCTAAATTGTCCTAGTATGTATGTGGGTTAAGGACCTTAGATTGTTTGCCTCTTGAGGGTTAGGGACTGATGTGAATGTACAATATATATGTAAAGCACTGTATACATTGACAGCACCATAGAAGTACCTGAAATAAATAAAAAATATTACATGCAGCATGTTCATTCTCCTTTTCTGATGCAACAACATAAAAAGCCATTCACAATTCTGCCCCCAGCTACATCACTAGCCTAGCTCTCTAGCTCCCATGTCACCTCCTCCGATGCTCGCCTCCAGGACTTCCTCCGAGCCTCTCCCATCCTATGGAACTCCCTACCCCAATCTGTCCTATTTCCTATTCTATTTACTCTTAGATCGTCCCTGAAAACCCATCTCTTCAGAGAGGCTTTTCCTGCTCCCACCTAACAAATTTACTTTTATTTTCTCTATCAGCTCATCCCCCACAGTTATTGCCTTTTGTATCTATTGGCCCTCCCTTTTAGATTTGAAGCTCTACTGAACAGGGCCCTCTGATTCCTTCTGTATTGAATTGTATTGTAACTGTACTGTCTGCCCTCATGTTGTAACGTGCTGCACAAACTGTTGGCGCCATATAAATATATAATAGTATAATAATAATAATAATAATAATTAACACTACAACACAAAATAAAAAAAATGATAGACATGTATGGTCTATGCCTGCTAGGGCACCTATATGGTGTCTATTCTAACGTCATACATCATGCAACAATCACTGTCCCATCCTCAAAAATCATAATTATACTTCTTTCAGCCATGATCACAGCATACAAATGGAGACAAACCCACCTCAACTGCTCCTCCGTGCAGTCCTCTCTATACCTCTTGGGATAAAACTTTTCCAGTGCTTGTTTTACTGCTTGGCTGGATTTCACTTGACCTGCTGTGGCCTGAAAGGGTCGTTCATAATCCCCACTTTCTACCTGGAGATGAAGAAGAGGTACATGCCATTATAATAATATGGAACGAGGTTCTTAAGAACCGGTACTACACTTCACATTTAGGATGTACATATGAGACAGAAATGTTTCCCCCTAGAGGTGGGATTTTAAAGGGCAGCAGTGCTCAAAGAGCCAAGATATCAAAAACAAAAGATTTTTCTATAAAAACACAATAATTTAATTGTAAAAAATGTATTAAAATGACAATTATTTTCAGGAAGCATGGTTACAAGAGATTACATGCACAATACTGTACATGATCAGTTTGACAGACATACTGCCAACGCGTTTCGAGATTAGACCGTCTCTTCTTCAGGGATGCAATACATGACTATGAATGTATTCTATAATTTAAGAACAATACACATTAACATAGTCCTAATGAGTTCAACAAACATGCCATACATAGACATATTTTAAAAGAAAAATAAAGGTAATGCAGAGGTGCTAAGAACTGATGTTGTCTGGATACACCGCTGTCCATCAATGCCACTGCAGTCACCATAAGGGGCCAAGAAAAGGAACCTCATCCCTGCTGTGGAATTTAACAATATCTCAGTGTAAATATATAGGATTCAGTCACCTAGGGCTTAATTATATTTAATGATGTTAAAGTGTAAGTAAACTCCTTTTTTCATATTTTACCTACAGGTAAGTCTTTAATAAGGCTTACTTGTAGGTACTGTAAATATCTCCTAAACATGGACCGTTTATTTTTGAGGTTCTCTTGACTCTCTTGCTCCTCATTGGCTCAGACACAGCAGCAGGAGTCAAAGGCTCCCCCTGCTGTCAATCACAGCCAGTGAGGAGGGAGTGGGGCAGAGCCGAGCTTTATGTTTCTATTGACACACAGAGCAGAGGCTCGGGAATGAGCATGCATG
Source organism: Staurois parvus (assembly GCF_062004578.1). NCBI lineage: Eukaryota > Metazoa > Chordata > Amphibia > Anura > Ranidae > Staurois > Staurois parvus. The sequence continues at coordinate 11,553,318 of NW_028317988.1, read as the reverse complement.
ATGTGCATACCCCTCATGAATACGTGCTTGTGCACGAAATGCGTAGAGGAGGAGCCATACGCAGTGACGTCACACCACCGAGACCACGAGGAGGTCCGGCGGCCTTCTTACTTTCTGTATATGGTCAGTGATCGCTCCTATGCTGTTTTTGTTTGACACTTTTATTTGCAATAAACGTTCTTGGCTGGAAAATTACTACACTATGGGCAGTATTCTTTTTGGCTCTTTGTGAGCCAATACTACCCTAGAGCCCATACCTGGAGGACGGCAGCTGTGTGGCAGTTTACCAGAGAGGAAGGAGATCTCTTGGACCTGACCAGACTGCTGACTAACTTTTAAGGGGGACCTCTGGCTCAATATCATACACTGCGCATTATGATTTTTCATCTGGTGAGTGCGCATTTTTAACATTCCTTCTGACACACCACCTAAGTGAACATATGGGAACACAAGGATCACCCTTTAGAGACTATTTTGATCACATCAGTCACTATTGTTCCTTGAACTGTTTCATGCTCCCTAGCAGGAAAGTTGTGTGATATATTTCTTTATCATCACATACACGGCACCTTATCATATTATATGTGAATTGCATTCTTGTCACTTTATATGGGCACTTTATTATATGCTTTTAATCATATTTATATAGCACTGCACCCCTATGTTGTAATGCATGAGTGCCCACATAGCAAGCAGCTTACTATGGAGGCACTAAGCTGGGGGAGAAAAGCCAGGAGTGCTGGCGAGGGACCCAAGAAGAGGAGGATCGGGCCTGCTCTGGGCAAAACCACTACACAGAGCAGGTAAGTATAACATTTGTTATTTTTAAAAAAATAAAATGTTTGCCTTTAGCAGTTTGTGGTACTCGGATACAGTTTAGTTCCACTTTAGGAACAATTGAAAATATTGTTAGTACAAACATAGTATTAGGATCGGAATTTCTGCCGTGTTTCGCACAACCCAGTCTGCTTCTTCAGGATTGTTTGGAAGGAATATATCATGGAGAGAGAAGTAGTTACTGCATATGGTCATAAGCCCGACAAGCATTCGTGGGAAGATTGTAGGGGACTTAAGAGCTGGGAACCCCATAACAGGACTGAATGGCCACCTACTGAAACTTGACAGAACTTTTAGGTCCACCTATAGCAGTGGAAAGATGTATGAATGTGTGACTGCTAACAATGAAGTAGTCAGATATCTATAAACCATCTGATCCTTTGGGTCACAGAAAGCCCACTGTGGGGTGGGTCTTCATGGATCTATACTGTAGTTGGATGCCATGATGGGCCATATATCTACTAGCAAAGAAAAGTTTAAAAAACAGCGACAGAAAATAAAGTTGTTATGAACTTACAAAAGCGTCCTTCACCAGTTACTTGTGCAGAGTGAATTGATGATTAGCAATATCAAATGCAGCCCATAAGGAGCTTTTTTTGTAGTTCACAAAGTACAACCAGGCATTCACATACCCCCAGCTGAGAACCAATAAGGGATGCATTTACTTTAAAAAATGCATATATTTTCGCCCAGTGAAAGTGTATGTGCATTCATGTGTTTGAATGGAAGCAAAACAATGAATGGTATTAAAGTGTTACTAAAGCCAGGACCCTGCATTCACTATATCTGGTCCCCCACAATACACAGGAAATGCAATTAGTTTAGTTAATATAAACTGCTAAATACTTTTTCCCATCAGCTATTAGAGCAGTCTTGTGACTTCTATCAGTGTCCAGCCAAGCACTAGCTAAAGCTTGTAGGTGGAGTTTTCTTTCTGCTCTAGGAGGATGCAAAACCCCTGACCTCTGTCTGGATAGTGCTGATTGGCCCTGTGCTGATCACATGCACTCTCCCAAGAAAAAAAACAAAAAACCTCTCCAGCAATATACACCAAACTGAGCATGTGCCCATGGCTACAGTTCAGTCTGTCTTATCAGGAGATAAGAGGTGGTGTCTTGAAAAAGGGGAGGAACAGAGAAGAAAGGATCAAACAGTGTTTTTCACAATGCAGAGGATTAACCCCTTAGGTTCCACAGTGAGTATAACAAGCATGCTTTACTGCATATACAGACTGATTTTACTGTTGTGGGTTTAGTAACACTTTAACTGTGAAAGACAATTGGGTTCCCCACACCAACAGCATAGCCCAGTTAGCATGTAAAGAAAATTGGCTTCAGCTTATCTTCTCCCACGCCGCCCCCCTCTGACACATTTCACCCTCCCACGGGCTTAGTCATGGTGACATGGTGACTGGGCTGTGGTATTGGTGTGTGACTCCTTATAGCCTTTCAAAGTCGGTCTTAGTGAGCTAGGTGAGCCCCAATAAATGCAGACACCCGACAGCATTGGAATCATCGGGTTTCTGCAAGTCGGCAACTTGGAACGGCGCTCTTTATCTTTACCAGGGTCAAAATGAATTTTGTTAATCTATTGCCTGTGCTGTTTGAGTGTTTAATTTAAAACGTAATACTGCATTTGGCCTCTAGAAGGTGTCATTTTCCTAGGACACGGGTGTCAAACTGGCAGCCCTCCAGCTGTTGCCAAACTACAAATCCCATAAGGCATTGCAAGTTTGACAGTTAGAAGTACAGTATGACTGCCACAGGCAGAGGCATGATGGGACTTGTAGTTTCGCAACAACTGGAGGGCCGCTAGTTTGACACCCCTGTCCTAGGATATTTGACTTCATCTAGTGACTAAATGTCGTATTTTTCTATTTTAAATCAATGAAAAACAATCGATCTGCTCAGGAAACAGCCTAAAAACATTTGTTTCTTTGCCCTATTCACGCAGAAGAAATGTATATGCACTTTCACTGAGCAATAATAAACGTATTTTAATGAATCTGCACTGGGATAACACGTGTGGCTGCTGGCAAACTAAGTTTAATATACACAAACCTAAAGACTTACAATATCATAAAATGATGTGGAGAACAAAAAAAAAAGAGTAAACAATGTTCAATGTGCCAATATGAAATCTCTCTTAATTAAAAGTCCATATATATTCAGATGAAAAACATCTTCCACCATCCAGAAGATCCTTGTAGTGTAACGAAAACACAGAACGCCACCACCCAAACCACTTCAATACCGGGCACTTTCACCCCCTTCCTGCCCAGGCCAATTTTCAGCTTTCAGCACTGTCGCGCTTTGAATGACAATTGCGCGGTCATCCAACATTCTACCAAAATGTAATTTTTATCATTTGTTTTTCAGACAAACAATTTTTTTCTTTTGGTAGTATTTGATCACTATTGGTTTTTGTTTTATTTTTGTGCTAAATAAATGAAAAAAGACTGAAAATTTTGGAGGAAAAAAAAGGGTTTTTCTTCATTCTAAAATTTTGCAAATAAATATTTGTTCTACAAAAAGATAGGCCTGTATTCTATTACATTTCTTTGGTGAAAATCAGTGTTTAATATTTAGTCTGCAGGAAAGTTATAGAGTCCACAAACTATAGTATACAGGTGAAACTCGAAAAATTAGAATATCGTGCAAAAAGTTCATTTATTTCAGTAATACAACTTAAAAGGTGAAACTAATATATGAGACAGACTCATTACATGCAAAGCAAGATAGTTCAAGCTTTTCACAATATTCTAATTTTCTGAGATTGTGAATTTGGGGTTTTCAAGAGCTGTAAGCCATAATCATCACAATGATGACAAATCACGGCTTGAACTATCTTGCTTTGCATGTAATGAGTCTATCTCATATATTAGTTTCACCTTTTAAGTTGCATTACTGAAATAAATGAACTTTTGCACGATATTAAAATTTTTCGAGTTTCACCTGTATACTGTATCTGAAAATTGATCAATCCTGATGTACTGATGGCCAATCTCATTTTTTGAATCCTCAAAATGCCAGAACAGTACAAATACCCCTCAAAATGACTCCTTTTTTTAAAGGAAACAGTCCAAGGTATTTAGTAAAAGGTATGGCGATTTTTGTGAAGTTATACTTTTTGGGAAAATAAAGAAATGTAAAAATAAATTTCACATGCTGTCACCAGTGCAGTACAGCAACATCATATAACTGGTGTGGAGGTGTTCAGGGACACTGACTGGTGCAAGTACGAAAAAAAAAACCCCAAAAAACAAAAACATTTTTAATATTTTTTTTTCTTTTTTATTATTTTCGTTTCTTTTTTTTTTTACAATTTTATTTCACACAGTGTGACCAGAACAATACAATGTTATCATACTAACACTATACTCTCCTCTCCTTTAGGCGCACCCTGAAAACCCATCTCTTCAGGGAAGCCTACCCCACCCCCTGCTAACTTGACCGACCTTCTCCACTCCTCCTACCACTCCATCCCCCACAGCTATCTCCTCCTGTGCCACCATCCCCTCCCTTCTAGATTGTAAGCTCGAAAGAGCAGGGCCCTCGATCCCCTCATGTTTTGCATTGTATTGGTATTGTTCTGTCACATGTTCTGTCCCCCTTTGTAATGTACAGCGCTGAGCAAACCATTGGCGCTTTATAAATACTGTATAATAATAATAATAATTTCACTGCTATAAGCAGGCATTTTTACTGATTAATTCATATGTGTTGTTGTGATTAGCTGTGATTGGCCCTCACCCCCCTGCATGCTCACCTGCATGCGCAAAAGTTGATCCCGTGTCGGTATATAAACAGCGGTTGCACCATGTATGTGAGGTATCGCTGTGAACATCAGATCAAGGGCAGTAATTCTAGCACTAGACCTGTGTAAATATAAATTGCTGACCTGTAAAGGCTTTTAAAGCGTCGCCTATCAATATTAAAGATGTATGTATTTGTCACCATTGCACAGCCATGCACAATTTTAAAGCATGTCATGTTTGGTATCTATTTACTCGGCGTAACATCATCTTTTAAATTTTAATCTACCAATTGGGCAATATATTGTATTTTTGTGCATTAATATTCTAAAAAGTGCATTTTTCCCCATACGATTTGTGTTTGAAAAATCGCTTTGCAAACACTGTGTGACGTACAAAATTTCAACACCCACCGTTTTATTCTCTAGGGCCTCTGCTTTAAAAAAAAATATATATAATGTTTGGGGGTTCAAAGTAATTTTCTAGCAAAAAACCCAGTGTTTTCATGTGAACAAAAAGTGTCAGAAAAGGCTTGGTCTTCAAGAGAGGGTGATGTGTGGCATAAGCTTCTAATGTTGGCTCTGAAATGCCAGGATAGTAGAAACAATCCCTCCAAATGACCCCTTTTTGGAAAATAGATACTCCAAGGTATTTACTAAGCGGCATGGTGAGTATTTTGTAGATCTCATTTGTTGCCACATGTTTTTGGAAAACTATGAAAGAAAACAAAAATGTGTTTTTTCTCTTCTTTTCCTTTTCAAAACCCTGTGACAAAAATATCTGTAAAATACTCACCAAATTCTTGGGGGTGTCTACTTTCCAAAAAGGGGACATTTGGGGTGGGGGGGGGGGGGATTTGTATACTATCCTGGCATTTTAGGCCCTCCGAAACTGTGATAGGTAGTGGGGAAGTGATATGAGGAAATATGTCCTTTGAAAACCTGGAGGTGGTCATTGGATTTTAAGGGCCTGTATGTAGCTAGGCTCCCAAAAAGTCTCTTGCATGTGGTATCCCCATACTCAGGAGAAGTAGAAGAATGTGTTTTGGAGTGTTACTCCACATATACCCATGGCATGCATGAGCAATATATCATTTAAGTGACAACTTTGTGTAAAAAAAAAAAAATTGTAATTTTCAAAAAATTTGTGGCAAAAAATAAAATGTTCCATGGACTCAACATGCCTCTCTGCAAAATCCTTGAGGTGTCTACTTTCCAAAAAGGGGTCATTGGGGGGGGTTTGTACTGCCCTGGCATTTTTGCACCTCAAGAAATGTGATAGGCAGTCACAAAGTAAAAGCTGTGTAAATTCCAATATATATACCATAGTTTGTAGATGCTATAACTTTCACACAAACCAATTAATATACATGCATTGGGATTTTTTTTATCAAAGACATGTATACATTGCGGCCTAAATTTATGACTAACTTTGAGTTTATTGGAGTTTATTGGATATTTTTTAAAACCAAAACTGAAAAACGTTTTTTTTTTCAACATTTTCGGTCTTTTTTTGTTTATAGCGCAAAAAATAAAAACCGCACAGATGATCAAATACCACTAAAAGAAAGCTCTATTTGTGTGAAAAAAGGACAAAAATTTAGTTTGGGTACAGCATTGCATGGCCGCGTGATTACCAGTTGAAATAGCGCAGTGCCGAACAGCAAAAAATGGCCTGGTCATGAAGGGGGGGGGGTAAATCTTCCGGAGGGCAAGTGGTTAAGAGAGACTTCACGTTTGGCACATTGAACATGTTTATTCACTTTCACTGGACAAATTTTTTTTTATAAATAATAAGTTCACTATAAAAAGCTTGATAAAAAATGAAGAGCTACTTAAGCCACTCAGATATCTAAAGTGATTTCCGGGCCCAGAAAAGCAATGCTCCATTGTCCAGCTGTAGAATAATAGGTCTCTATAGAATGTACAATATTCACAGTGTTTCCAGTGACATTCTGTGGGAGCAGACACTTATGTAAGAGCTCTTCCTGGCTTGAGTTTATTTCTTTTAAAACCACTTTGCCTCCATTATTCCATACATTAGGCACATTACCGAACACACAAACACATTAAAACAATACACTAATAATACCTTGACTTCACATCTGCTATCCACCTGCAATATACAGGAAAAGGCAAAAGAGCAAAAGAGATGGAGAAAAGGTTAAATCTCCTCGGGAAGCCATCTTTACATAGGGAATTCAAATTGTATAATTGCAGGTTAATAGTGTACTGCACATTAGCGAATGCTTCATTATAAGTAATTGCTTTGGAAATTGCATTAAAAGGTATACGGAATTCCTTTCTCAGAGGTTACCTGGGCGAGTAGAGCAGCCAATTCCAGCGCCAGCTCCTTATTGACTGGAAAGAGACCATTAATGATTTTATCGTTCGTCTGGTACATTAAAAGCAGCTTTTCTCTCTCTGTCTCCCCTCGCACCTGCGCCGAAAAACTCAGCCTGCAATACAAAATAAGAAAAGTCAGGGTACATACCCAGAGAACAGTGCCGGTCAATGCCATGGTTGTACAGCCAGTACTGAGATATACCAGTGGCGGACTGACCATTTGGAAACCCGGGCAGTGCCCGAGGGCCCGGGGTCAGTAAGGGGCCCCATGAGATGCCCCTGGTACCTTTTTCATAGGCTTTTTTTTTGTTTGGGCAAGGACACAGGGGCCCCATGATCCCCTATTGCCCGTGGGCCCCATGAGTTGTCAGTTCGCTCCTGTATACTACTGCTGTATTTTTCAAAGCTTACAGACACAATGAAGCCTTGTTCACACGGGGCCTACTATAGCATACGCACATGTAAGGGCCGTATTTACCCGTACAGGGTTCAGAGGTTCTCTGTGTACCTCTCTGCAGGCAGTCCCTTTGAAGTTAATTGGGATGCAGCAGCTGCATGTGACAGGTGCATGGCCCCAAATACAGACAGTGTGAGTTCAAGAACACACATCCATACAGATATCAAACTGGGAGCAGTGGCTGTGTCTGTGCAGCCGCTGCATCCCATTTGACATGAATGGGACTGCCTGAACAGGAATGCATGGAACACCTGTAAACAGGGCCCTCGCCTAGGTGTACAGTGAAGGAAATAAGTATTTGATCCCCTGCTGATTTTTAATGTTTTCCCACTCACAAAGAAACGATCAGTCTAAAAATCGAATAGTAGGTGTATTGTAACACTGAGAGACAGAATAGCAACAAAAAATTCAAAAGAAATGCATGTCTAACAAATTATGCACTGATGTGCATGTTCATGAGGGAAATAAGTATTTGATCCTCTATCATTCAGCAGGATTTCTGGCTACCAGGTGTCTTTCATACAGGTAACAAGCTGAGATTAGAAGCAGTCTCCTAAAGGGAGTGCTGCTAATCACAAAGCACATGTCCAAGCCCATCTGAAGTTTGCCACTGAACATCTGAATGATGCAGAGGAGGACTGGTTGAAAGTGTTGTGGTCAGATGAGACCAAAATCAAGCTCTTTGGCATCAACTCAACTCACCGTGTTTGGAGGAGGAGGAATGCTGCCTATGACCCCAAGAACACCATCCCAACTGTCAAACATGGTGGTGGAAACATTCTGCTTTGAGGGTTTTTTTCTGCTAAGGGGACAGGACAACTGCACTGCATCAAAGGAACGATGGACAGGGCAATGTGCCATCAAATCTTGGGCGAGAACCTACTTCTCTCAGCCAAGGCATTGAAAATGGGTCGTGGATGGGTGTTCCAGCATGACAATGACCCAAAACACACGGACAAGGCAACAAAGGAGTGGCCCAAGATGAAGCACATTAAGGTCTTGGAGTGGCCTAGCCAGTCTCTAGACCTTAATCCAATTGAAAATCTGTGGAGGGAGCTGAAAGTTCGAGTTGCCAAACATCAGCCACCAAACCTTCATGACTTGGAGAGGATCTGCCAAGAGGAGTGGGCCAAAATCCCTCCTGAGATGTGTGCAAACCTGGTGGTCAACTACAGGAAACGTCTGACCTCTGTGATTGCCAACAAGGGATTTGCCACCAAGTACTAAGTTATGTTTTGTGAAGGGGATCAAATACTTGTTTCTCTCACGAACATGCAAATCAGTGCATCATTTGTTAGACATGCATTTCTTTTGAATTTTTTGTTGCTATTCTGTCTCTCAGTGTTACAATACACCTACCATTCGATTTTTAGACTGATCATTTCTTTGTGAGTGGGCAAACATTCAAAATCATCAGGGGATCAAATACCTATTTCCTTCACTGCATGTGTGAACAAGACCTCACATACATAAACAGGTCCTGCCATTCAAGGCAAAGGGATTTACTTGCCAACCACCTAACCCACGTATAAAAAAAGAAACACTACACCCATATATATTCCCTACAGAGGCGGACTGTCGGAGCTCTAGCTCTGTGTGTCCTCCCAACACAAGTCCAACTTAGAAATGAAGATTTGAAGAGCCGGAAACGTGTCCTCCCGAATGTTTTACTTTATTGTAACAAGTAAAGTGTGCAGATAACTTACGTGTTTCTGCAATAAGCCTTAATCATAGCCATTGTCGAAACGCGTAAACCGTTTTTGTCTGTACACTTTACTCATTAGAATAAAGTAAAACATTTGGGAGGATGAGCTGCCGGCTCTTCAAATCTTCATTTCTAACCCACATATGCTCACCTGCCATGCGCTCCCCTGCTGTGTCATCGGAGTCAATACAAAATACTTGATGTTTCTGTGCATGTGACCTTGTCCCATAATACAATGCTCAGGCCTGGGTGGGTCAGGGAGGGAGAAGGTGACATCATCAACCTCCAACATGGAGATTACACAGGATTAGGCCTAGATGGAACAGAGCAGCGAGGTATCGCAGTGAAGGTCAAAGTAAGTGGACTGAGGGGTGACTCTCTCTCCTCGCCCATTCAAGGCAATGATGAAGTCTCTTTAGGGCTCCTTCACACCTGCTTTAGTTTCTGAACAGCAAGGTTTGGATCACTCTTTGGAGAGCATATCACAGATGGTGAGAAAGTGTTGTATCACCTCCTCACCACCTGCTTTAACCCCTTGACACCTGCACTAGCATGCCATGACCATGTGCACTGCATGCAATGGTGGGGTGCTTGCAGAACAGCCTTATTAATTGGAATTGTTTGCGTTTGGTGGCAGCTATGCCTGATGACAATGATAGGGGGTATAGTTCCTGCCATGCAAAGCATCAAGGTGTTGGCATATGCACACCCCCAGCCACTGCCTCTGCAGCTAAAGGGGGAGCAGTTGGGGGGCTGGAGGTAAAATCACAGTTCAACTGCAGAGTTTTACCACCCCTCAACTGCTAGTTTTTAACGAGCCTTTAAAGTGTAACTTGTAACCTTCCCATCAAAGATCCCTGTGAATGGATCTGTGAATGAATGAATGAATGCAGCGGCTGTGCAGGTGGAACCACGTATCGGTGCATTGAATTCCAAAGAAAACAGGACGTTCCAAGGTAAGGTAAGGTAAGTAGGGGATGGGGGCAGTTTGAGGGGGGGGGGGGCTTGGGAATGTGACCATATTTCATGTTACACCCTAAATATAGGTATAACAAGAAACATGGTCACAATTGTGGACGTAGCCTTTAATGGGGCCACATACAACACTAAAAAAATACTGGTGAGGGTTCTAAACCTTCCCTATTCTACCCCAATTTTTTTTTACGTTTTTGATGAAGAGTACTAACCCCAAGCAACCAATCAGATTTCACCTTGATGAAGTCATATCAAACAGCAATGAGTCTGGCTTGGTGAACAATGGAGCAAGTGATGGACTATGGATGTCCTCCAGATTTTTAGAAAAGCTCTAAACCCAGCAGTGTATTTTATGAAAGACTTTTGTGCAAATGTCTATTTGAAGAGAGACTGTGGGGCTGATTTACTAAAGGTAAATATACCCTGCACTGCAAATGCTGTTGCTTTATATCCGAAGGGAAGCTCTTAAATGAGGCGAAGCTCTGCTGATTTCTTTCATCCAGTCATGTGCTGTGCGCAGCCTATTTGCCTTTAGTAAATCATCCCCTATGTTTCATTTGTTTTCCACTTCGTAACAATGAAAAGATGGTAGGAGGTAGGCACCTGTTCTTGTAGGTGAGTCTCACGGTCCGAGTCCCGTCACATTTCCCAGGCAGCTGCTCTTTAGATGCCTGCTCCCACTTTGAAATTATGTCACAGATCTGGCAAAAAGAAAAAAGGAAAATAGTTTGTTACACAACTTCAAAAAAATAGGTTGCGCTTAAATACATACAAAAGTGTAACAAAAAATGTAACAAAACAATAAGAAACAATATTTTAAATCAAAATAAAATCCAGCAAAAACGAAAAAGTCCAAAAAGTTCAAATAATCAATAATGTCCAAAATAATTAATCACCAAGTGAATCCACCACCAAAAGGCTGTGCCTTTGGATGTGACGTTCAGAACACTCCTGGTCTGTTTGCACTTTGCATGTGCATGTTTAGCTGGGTCTGAGTCGCTTGTATTCATTACACACGCTGTCTATACTGGTGTCAGTCTGGACACCTTGCTTGTAAGTGCATTTCTTCATTAAAGTTTGATGCTTTTTAAAACATACTGCACCATGATTGTTCACTTTTTTCTTTCGAGTGACGGTCTGATCATCTCTCAGTTTGGATACTAAATCACCTTTGGAGTGGATTTTCAGCTTTGCAGCACATCATCTGTTGGAGTTCATCCCTCATTTCTTCAGTGTTACTGTCACCATATTATTTATTGCTCCCAGAGTAACAAGTACTATATGCTGGTTTTTCAACAGTCAGCATATTACTCTAGTGAGTTCTATTTAACCATTTTTGGTGGTGGATTTAATTGGTGATTAATTATTTTGGACATTATTGATTATTTGAACTTTTTGGACTTATTCGTTTTTGCTGGATTTTATTTTGATTTAAAATATTGTTTCTTATTGTTTTGTTACATTTTTTGTTACACTTTTGTATGTATTTAAGCGCAACCTATTTTTTTGAGGTTTTGTATATCCTATAAATTAATAGGCTAGGTTTTGCAGTTTACTGTTGTCTTATACAATTTCCGTGGCGCTGGTTCTTTACTTATATATATATATATGTTACACAACTGTTTTGAACCTCAAGATCAAAACCCTAAAGCACAAAGATAGACACTAATTGCTGTCTATATAAGTGACCTTCTATTTCTAACCCCATATAGGAAGGAGTCACCAGTATAATCACATCACAAAATTCTACAATAGAAACCTGGTTTAGAATCAGCCTCTCATTATTATTATTATACAGGATTTATATCACGTCAACAGTTTGCTCAGCGCTTTACAATATAACGGGAGACAATACAGCAACAATACAGTTCAATAAAAGAGGGCTAGGAGGGCCTGATCCTTGGAGCTTACAATCTAGGAGGGAGGGGTTAGTGGTACAAAAGGTAGTAACTGTGTACTCCTTGAGTATTTGTGTCTCAAACGCAATTGGTATAACATGTAACACTTAGGTTCCATGCACACTTGGAGCCTAAAAAAACATGGAAAAACACTCAATAAAAAAGGCTCAATATTAGCCAGCTTTTTTAAGTTTTTGTGATGGCGTTTAACAGCTCCCCGCATCCTTAACAACCGATGACTCATCAGCTTTCGAGGGGGTCCCCCCCCCCCCATCCATACCAGGTCCTTCAGCGTGGGTCCTCCCAAAGTCCATACCAGACCCCAAAACAAGCATGCAGCCCAGCAGGTCTGAAAACGAAGCGGAGGGGCACGTGCCCCCCTGCTCCTGAAGCATACCATGCCCTCAACAAAGGGGGGGGGATGCTTTGGAGCAGGGGGGCTCCCCTCTCCAAATCACCTTGTCCCCATGTTGATGGGGACAAGGGCCACTTCCCCGCAAGCATAGGTGGTGGTTTTGGGAGTCTGCTGGTGGGGGGCTTATCAGGATCTTGAAGCCCCCTTTAACCAGGGGTCCCCAGATCCTGGCTACCCTATATGAATGAGTATGGGGTACATAGTATCCATACTCCTTTACAAAAAAAAAGAGTAGTGTAAATAAAGACAGGAGCCAGTTTTTGACCTTTATTAAAAAATAACAAAAAAAAATAGTTTCATAAATCTATCGTCAATCGTAATAACGCTGTTCCGCTGACCCACAGTTAAAAAAAAATAAAAGGAGGTCTGCACCCGATGCTGGCTCCCACCGACTGAAAGCTTCGCATTGCAGCTGCCACTGATGTCACCCCTCTCCATTGTGATATCATTGACAGGACATGCTGGGTCAATGACATTACAAGGAGGCGAGTTGGTGGAGCAACGTTCATAATGGATGAGGATGGATCTACATCAGGGAACATTTTTTTCTTTAATTTTTAAAAACCTTTTTTTTTAATAAAGGACTTGTCAAAACTTGACTTCTGTCTTTATTTACACTACTCTTTTTTTGTGAAGAAGTAGGGGTACTATTTACCCCATGCTCATTCACATAGGGGGGACAGAATCTGGGGGATCACCAATAAAGTAAACAGGTTGTGCATATAATCCTTAAAATAATTAAGTTTAAAAAAAAAACTTTGAGAAAAGCAATGGGCTTGTGGGCCTTTGGCGTATATGGGAACAGATTCCTGGGAAGATGGACAGTATGTTAGAGTTCCATAAAGATAAGGTTTTCAACTTGAAAGCTCCCAAATAATACTGGTGGTGCCCCATTTGTAGACTAAGGGTAGACTAAGGGCACAGTGGTCCACAGGAGAGAATGACATATAAATCACACTTTCCCCAGTAATTGGTTATAACCCCATCACTGAGGAAAGTGTGATGTATCCTCCTCTGGACCCCCGTGCCCTTTGTCTACAAACGGGGCACCACCAGTGTTATTTGAGAGCTTTCAAATTGGAACCATTATTTTTATGGAACTCTAACCCACAGTGTATTTACCATGAGGCAAACAAGGTGTTTACCTTGGGTGGCAATTTTGGGGACCTAGTGAGACACTGCCTGTACTGCACCATGGAATCTGAGGAGGCTGTAGGCAAAGTTCCCGCACAAGGAAGACATTGGGCTTGGCTCTGGGGATGGCCAGCTGCTTTCCGGAGAGGTTAAGCTTAGTGCTTGAATAACTCTCTCTCTCTATGGGTGAGATGGGGGGACAAGGGGGTGTTTTGGTGGAGGGTGGTGGCGGCGGGGGCTGAAGGGGGGTGGGGTGGTGGGGGAGCCAATTTTAGTATTGCCTAGGGCAGCACAAGAACTAAATACACCACTGACTCTAACATACTATCCATCTTCCCAGGGATCTATTCCTCATGGATATACGCCAAAAGCCCACAAGCCTATTGCTTTGCTCAGAGTTTTTTTTTTTAAAGTTAATTATTTTAAGGATTATATTCTGAATCTGTTCTTTACTTTATTGGGGATCACCTTGTTAATGTTATATATGCAATATGCAGGGGCGGACTAACAACTCATGGGGCCCCCGGGCAATAGGGGATCATGGGGCCCCTGTGTCCTTGCCCAAACTCAAAAAAGTCTATGAAAAAGGTAACAGGGGCATCTCATGGGGCCCCCTACTGACCCCGGGCCCTCGGGCAGTGCCCGAGTTTCCAAATGATCAGTCCGCCCCTGGCAATATGTGATACAATAATACTACACAGATATATATGAGTTATTTCAAGTAAGAGAGTGAAAGGGGGGCATTTATGTGCTTTTGATTTTAATTTTGTTTTGTGTAGTCTCCTTGTATCTCTGTATATTTTTAACTTTTGCATTAACAAAGTAAAGCATAATATACAGCAACCCGGTGAAGTACTGGATCGTGTAAATTTGATAAAAGTGTTACATATTATATCAATTGTGTTTGAAGTACAAATACTCAAAGGAAAGTTGAGTCTAAATCAGGTTTTTATTGTGGAATTTTGTGTTTTCAAACATTTTATGTGCTGTAACATCTTTATATTCATGTCTGATGGCCCATTTTAAGTGTTCTGTTGTGGTAATACATACATGTTAACATGCGTTATGGCATGTATTAGCGTGTACTGTGTTAGGGCAGCCCATTCTTTATTAATGGATTACCAACACACAACAACACATAAAACAATGTGCATGAATGTTTTTAACAACGCAGCACACCTCAACACATAGTATAGGCATTATGGTGCACAGCAGTGCATTGGGCTCTACTGTACAATGCGTTGAGGTTGCCAGTTGTAATTAATGACATTGCAATGCACTGCACACAGAGCCTTTCAAATGCAATAGTTTACATTTAAGAGATATAAAAATGACAACTTTTTTTGGTCCTGAACATAATACCTTGAAACAAAAATTTAAATAAAATAAATCTTTTTACTACCTCTGTAAAATTAGAGTAATAGAAAAAGCACATGGAGGGGCCCGGTTATAACTGATCTCTGCTTACTTGGAGTTCGGGAAAAGTCATTCAACTGCAAGCAAAAGTGTATTTTTACCTTAATATTTCCTTGTAAGCAATATTCATAATCCTTCCCAGAGGGATCATCCGAGAACAAGGTGAACCCGGACTGGGAGGGCTTCCTCATTCCAAGGTCTTGGTTAAGTGTGCAAAGAAACTCTTCAACTGTTGTTGATGCGTCAAATCCCACAACCTGCAATATAGGTGGTTAGAAAGTTGGTTTGCCGTGGAAGGTTCACATTCGTAATCGATCAATAAGGGGGAAAGAATTGAGTCCCATTCACACCTTGGCGTCCTGGTAGGGTGCAATACCTTGCAATGTGTTTAAGCAGCCTATTCAAATGAATGAGCTGGCAACAAACAAAACATCCAAAAATACGGACATGCACCATTTTTTGCAACTTAGCACATGGTAATGCATTAAGGTGGTATTAAACCCATAAACAAAAATGTAATATATTTGCAGTAACACTAGCATGTATAGTCTTCTCCGGATACGTTGTTTCTCCCATTCTATATATTGGGAGGTAGAGGGCAGGAGAGGGAGCTATGATATGGGAGCAGTGCCGGGTTATACCTGGTAAGTGCCGTTCATGAAGTGCACAGGAATACTGAAGGGTAAGGAGTGGTGATACGGGTTTCGGAGCAGAATGGACAGAATTTCCATCCTGGAAGGTTTGGCTTCACGGTCTCCATTTTGTTGTGTCCTTTCTACACAACGCTGACAGTAAATTGCGTATTTTCCAGCCTCTGTCCTGAGTAAGAAAGAGAACACTGTGAGATTAATTTCCTTACTAGATACAGACACACACAGGTGTATTAAATCTAACGTACAAGTCATTTAAAGTTTTATGGTTTTAAAAACTAAATTTAAAGTGTTCATATTTCATGTCTGAGGTTTACAACCAAAGCATATCCCTCTATAGTGTGTACTTGTCTAAATTCAGAGCACTAAGTGTCATTTCTCTCTGCTGCCTCATTCCTCTGCTATTAGTATAAGTGACTTCTGGCAAGTTTTCCTGACACCAGCAAGGTTGATTGGCTCTTATCAAGCGTGCCCACCCTTTCTGCCCACCCTTTACGACAGCTTCTATGAATGAAACAAAATTTGTGAATGGAGGATGGCAGATGATTGATAGGTCTGCCCCCTCCATTCACAGACTGTGTTTCATTCACAGAAGCTGTAGTACGGCTTTTATAAATGGAGCACCTGGGTGCAAAAGGTGGGCATAGTCGTGCTCTCTTGATAAAAGTCTGCCACAGCCCCTTAGTTCTATTACCTCCAACTGCACCGGAAGATTACAGCAGCAGAAGTGGGGGTATGGGGTCATGGAGGACATTGGCCTGGCTGCAAGTTATGTCCCTTGTGCTGATTATTCTGTGTGTTTCTTATTGGCTGCACATGGGCTTTAAGTTTAGGTTCCCTTGTTAAGTTGTACCCAAGCAGATTCAACCATCCCTAATGGCTTCACAGAGCGACCTTCAGGTTCATATACAGTGTCCATGCTTAGCCAGAATACCTGATATCAGCATTCTTCTTCAGAAAAAGTTTTAGGAGCCAGATGTATGGATGCTGCGGAAGGAAGAGCCCAACACACAGTGCCAGCAGCTGCCAACCCTACATAACACAAACAGGAGTCAATAGAGCCATTGTACTGGGGGTGAGTTCACCAAATGGTCAAGCATTACAATGTAGGGACAGAAGTGCATGGTCAGTCGGTCAGTTTAGCTGCTATCTGATGTGTCCACACAAGTAAACCAATGACTAATATACACAAGCATGTTCACTTTAAATCGTCCTGAATGGAAATGGTTCATTTCGACATCTTACATGAGTATAAAGCTAATGCAAAAATAGAAAAAATGATGGTGGAATTGGTTAAAGCGTTACTAAACCCACAACAGGAAAATCAGTCTGTATATGCAGTAAAGCATGCTTGATATACTCACTGTGGAACCTAAGGGGTTAATCCTCTGTATTGTGTAAAAAGGCCATTTGATCCTGACTTCTCTGCTCCTCCTCTTGTTCAAATGTCCACGTCTTATCTCCTGATAAGACAGACTGAATCGTAGCCATTCTGCACATACTCAGTTTAGTGTGTCTTGCCAGAGAGGTTTTTTTTTCCTTGGGAGAGTGCATGTGATCAGCACTGGGGCAATCAGCACTGTCCAGACAGAGGTCAGGGGTTTTGCATCCTCCTAGAGCAGAAAGAAAACTCCACCTACAAGATTTAACCAGTGCTCTGCTGGACATTGATAGAAGTCACAATGTCCAGCAGAGCACTGGTTAAATCTTGATAATACTGCTGATAAGAAAAGGTATTTGGCAGTTTATATTTACCTAAATAATTGCACTTTCATGTTCTGTGTACAATGGAAGACTGGATATAGTGAATGCAGGGTACTGGGTTTAGTAACACTTTAACCTCCTGCTAGGCTTGCAATTTTTTTGGGGGGTTTGAAGTGCCATTTCAGACTAGACTCTAGTTGGACGGAAGACGTAAACATATGTAACTATTGGAATAAGATGCCTTTTAAAGTATATTTCCAGCTTTGCAGGAGGATTTGTTGCACGTTCCCAATCACAAAGCATAACTTTAAATTAAGGTGGACGTTCAGTCAAAATCTAACTAAGGCTAAATCTATTCCCATCCCCATTCTAAGCCCATTCTATCTAACCCTGTAAAGCAGTGGTCTCCAAACTGCGGCCCAGGGGCAAGATGTGGCCCTTTGTTTGCTTTTATCTGGCCCTTGGGTCTCTATTTGATCCACTTATACCAACAATGGGGAATAATTCCTCCCAATGACACCAACGATGGGGCACAGTTCCTCCCAATGACACCAACGATGGGGTACAATTCCTCCCAATGACACCAACGATGGGGCACAATTCATTCCAATGACACCAATGATGGGGCGCAATTCCTCCCAATGATACCAACGATGGGACCCGATTCTTCCCAACAGGGGCGGACTGACCATTAGAGCACTCTGGCACTGCCCGAGGGCCCTGGGTCAGTAAGGGGCCCCATGAGATGCCCCTGGTACCTTTCATTGGCTTTTTCATAGGCTTTTTTGGGAGTGGGCAAGGACACAGGGGCCCCATGATCCCCTATTGCCCAGGGGCCCCATGAGTTGTCAGTCCGCCCCTGCTTCCTAATAACACCCAATGATGGGGCTCAATGACGCTAATGATAATGCACAATTCCTCCCAATGACACCAACGATGGGACCCGATTCTTCCCAACAGGGGCGGACTGACCATTAGAGCACTCCGGCACTGCCCGAGGGCCCTGGGTCAGTAAGGGGCCCCATGAGACGCCCCTGGTACCTTTCATTGGCTTTTTCATAGGCTTTTTTAGGTGTGGGCAAGGACACAGGGGCCTCATGATCCCCTATTGCCCAGGGGCCCCATGAGCTGTCAGTCCGCCCTGCTTCCTAATAACACCCAATGATGGGGCTCAATGACACTAATGATAATGCACAATTCCTCCCAATGACACCAACGATGGGGCACAATTCATTCCAAGGACACCAATGATGGGGCACAATTCCTCCCAATGATACCAACGATGGGACCCGATTCTTCCCAATAGCACCCAATGATGGGGCTCAATGACGCTAATGATAATGCACAATTCCTCCCAATGATACCAATGATGGGGCACAATTCCTCCCAATGATACCAATGATTGGGCACAATTCCTCCCAATGATACCAATGATGGGGCACAATTCCTCCCAATGATACCAACGATGGGACCCGATTCTTCCCAATAACACCCAATGATGGGGCTCAATGACGCCAATGATAAGGCACAATTCCCCCACTGACACCAAAGAAGGGCTATTGTTTTTTCAGACTGACACCAGGACCTCTTCTGCCCCCAATAGACACAGTTCAGCCCCCCTAAAGTCTGAAGGACAGCAAACAGGCCCTTTGTTTAGAAAGTTTAGAGACCCCTGCTGTAAAGAAAAGATCTATATACTTAGCTATTTTGAAGCCACTTCGGTCCTGTCCCATGATCAGCTGTCAGCAGCAGCTTCGATGTTAGAGGAGGGACAGCCATCAAGTCTATGGGTGACATCTCCCAGGCATTTGCAGCGGTTGTTGGTGATCTCTCGTTGTCGGCGAGAGATCATGTGACAAGAGTAGGTAAGAATAAAGATCTCTCCTTTACAGGGTTAGATAGAAGAGCCTTATAAAAGGGGTAGGAGTAAGTTTAGCCTTAGATTGTGACAGAACTTCCACTTTCATTTAAACATTTGTTTACTCTTTACTTGTTTTTCCATTGCTTAAAAACCCTATCTAATGTTATGTAACTAACATTGGTAGGGAGGTGCTGGAGAGTTATGCCCATGCTTTGCTGGCAGATCTCATTATCAGTTGTGAACTAGCATGTCCTAACAAAGGGTTACAGATCTTAAGGCTTGGGCGGTACACTGAATGTTAATGCCCTTTCCCATAATTTGTCACTCTGCACTTTGTAATTGTTCAGAATAAGGTTCTATGTATTACCCTGCTCCAAAGAAACAACTAGAAAGGTTATTATTATTATACAGGATATATATAGCGCCAACAGTTTGCTCAGCGCTTTACAATATAACGGGAGACAATACAGCAACAATACAGTTCAATACAAGAGGGATAGGAGGGCCCTGATCCTTGGAGCTTACAATCTAGGAGGGAGGAGAGGTAATAAATATATATTTTTATATTGTTGATAGGTATGCTGTGTGAATGGGAACACAAAACAGACATTTAATGGAGGTTTCTCAAATTTGACTGCAAAGTGGAAATGCACTTTAAAGCAGATGTAAACCCTCCCATCCTTTACAGCCAAGCATGGCTAGATCTAGTGGGGGGATCGGGTGGGTTATGCTCCCAGATTTTAGTTTTGTTCACCCCCCCAAAGCCAAACACCACCCTCCCCACCCCATCACCCTGAATGTTTGCCTGCCCGCTGAACCATACTGCAGACCGCTGAACTTTCCCTCTCCTTGTAAACGTACTAGTAAATGTACAGGGATACGAGAAGGAGCCCTGCTGAGTTTCCTGCCAGCAGTGACTCCTGTCCTCTGCCCTGCCAAAAGTGACTCCTGTCCTCTGCCCTGCCAAAAGTGACTCCTGTCCTCTGCCCTGCCAAAAGTGACTCCTGTCCTCTGCCCTGCCAAAAGGCACCCCTGTCCTCTGCCCTGCCAAAAGGCACCCCTGTCCTCTGCCCTGCCAAAAGGCACCCCTGTCCTCTGCCCTGCCAAAAGGCACCCCTGTCCTCTGCCCTGCCAAAAGGCACCCCTGTCCTCTGCCCTGTCAAAATGGACTCCTGTCCTCTGCCCTGCCAAAAGGGACCCCTGTCCTCTGCCCTGCCAGCAGTGACCCCTGTCCTCTGCCCTGCTAAAAGTGACCCCTGTCCTCTGCCCTGCCAAAAGTGACCCCTGTCCTCTGCCCTGCCAAAAGTGACCCCTGTCCTCTGCCCTGCCAAGAGTAACTCCTATCCACTGCCCTGCCAGAAGTGACCCCTGTCCTCTGCCTTGTCAGTAGTGACCCCTGTCCTTTGCCCTGCCAGCAGTGACCCCTGTCTTCTGCCCTGCCAGCAGTGACTCCTATCCTCTGCACTGCCAGCAGTGGCCCCTGTCTTCTGCCCTGCTAACCGGTGTCCTCCACCCTGCTGACCCCTGTCCTCAGCTCTGCTGACCACTGTACATGGCCCTACAATCGAATGGCCTCTGTACAATGCCTTAAAAACTGTTGACACTATCCTCAGCCCTGCTGACCCCCTGTACACTGCCCTGCTGACCTGTGCCCTCCACCCTGCTGACTCCTGTCCCCAGCTCTGCTGACCACTGTACACGACCCTACAATCGAATGGCTTCTGTACAATGCCTTAAAAACTGTTGACACTATCCTCTGCCCTGCTGACCCCCTGTACACTGCCCTGCTGACCCATGTCCTCCACCCTGCTGACCCCTGTCCCCAGCTCTACTGACCACTGTACACGGCCCTACAATCGAATGGGCTCTGTAAAAATGCCTTAAAAACTGTTGAAACTATCCTCTGGCCTGCTGACCCCTTGTACACTGCCCTGCTGACCTTCCATCTTCTGCTACCCTCACATTTTTTACTGCACCCCACATCGGACAGGCTAGATCCTGCACTGCAGCCAAGGAAGCTGCCATCTCAAACATTGATTGATCTGTAATTGCCATGGTGTTGCACATGTGATCAGCCATGACACCCACAATCTGATGGGTTGACAGTTCAGATGATAGCTAACATAAGCCCACTAGTAACTATAAAGGTTCGTTCAAACTAGTGGTACTCTATTAAAAGCAATCTGCGTTTGAAAACTCTTCAGAGAACATTTGACAGATGGTGAGGAGGAGTAGTATCGTCTCCTCACCGCCTGTTTTAACTCTTTGATCCCTGCACTGGCATGCTGCACCCGTATGCAGTTGAGGGACGCTTGCACACTGTGGCCCCATTCACTTGAATGCGACAGGGGGTATGATTCTCAGTTTTGCGCTGACTGTGTTCCACATTAACGAGCTAATGTACATTTTTCACTGATATCTGTACCACCCATGCGATTTTCTATTTCATAGTGAAATAATAACTGGTGCGTGGTCTGCTCCTAATTTACGAACAGAATGTGGCAGTTTTCAATGTAGAAAACTGCCACATTCCATGTGTTCATTAGGAGCGGTGTCCTGTGCCATTATAATGGGGCAGGAAGATTAGTTTATATCTCTTAGGCAGAATTGATGCATAAAAGTAAGCGAGTAATGCATAGGAAGAGTCACAGGGCCCACCATACACAACGCTCTAGAGGCAATCAACGTAGGCCTATAAAGCATAATCATCCAGTCCCAATGGGATCCTGACAGATGAAGTACCTGGATAGGACTTGGTTGGTTCTGTGGCTGTCTGTGTCGGGTCTGTTTAATGAGCTGGCAGTAGATCTCATTCTGGAGCTCCGGGTGGGTGAGGCACACTTGTAGGGCGCTCTGAGCCAGGGACACGTGATAGTCTATAGCGGGGGAGTCAATCGCTGAGTTCAAAAACAGCTGGCAAGTCTGTAGAAGGTGACAGTTCATGATATAGTTACAACAGTCATAGCTAAATCAATCGTAAAAACATCCCATTGTAATCACTCATTTTTAACCAGATGTACATGGAAATACGAGCAATATACATGATCATAGTATCATATGTACAACACCAATTCCAAAAATGTTGGGACACTGTTAAAATAAATGTACATAATGATTTGCAAATCTCATACACCCATATTTTATATAGAAAATAGAAAACATACCAAATGTTTAACCTGAGAAAATGTACTGTATTAAGAACAAAATCAGGTAATTTTGAAAATGATGGCAGCAACATGTCTCAAAATTTACGACAGGGCAACAAAAAACTGGCAAAGTAGGTGCTGCCCTCTAGCTTCCACCTCACCCCCTTCTTCCCACATTCAGCTCCAGCACTTCTCCAGAGCTTTTCCCACCTTTTGGAACTACCTATCGCAAACTCTCCACCTGTAGTTGATCCCTGAAAATTCATCTCCTCAGGAAAGCCTATCATGTCTCCACCTAAAGACTGAACTTTTACTAAGAAAAATCAAAAGCTCTAGGTTTTTTTTTAATCACCTTATCCCCCTCACAGTTGTTAACTATGGTACTACTCGCCCCTCCCTATCAGACTGTAAGTGTTTTATATTGAATTGTATTGTAACTCCTTTTATATTGTAAAGCACTGTGAAAATTGTTGCTGCTATAAAAATACCTGGATAATTATAATATTTAAATCATTATTATTAATAATAATAATCCTGTATAATATTAATAATAATATATAAATCATGTATAAATTAATCATCATAATATAAAACCTGAATAATAATAATAACAATAATACTACTACTAATAATAATAATAAATACATCCTGTATAATATTAATAATAATCTATAAACCCTGAATAATAATAATAATAAATACAATCTGTGTAATATTAATAATAATAATCTATAAACCCTGAATAATAATAAAAATAATAATAACAATAACCATAATATATAAATTCTGTATAATAATAATAATAATAATAATCATAATAATCATAATCATTATGTTCATCTTCATCATCATCTATAAACCTAGGTTCACACTTATGCAGATTTCAGTGCGTTTCCAGTTTGCAGAAAGTCACTACAGTCCATTTACCATGGTTTCCTATGGATCTAATTCGCATCTGTGCGTTTTGAGCCAGTGTGGCTTTTTGGAAGGGTCAGGGACTTTTTTTTCCCATAGCAGATTGCGTTTTGCATGTAATGCAGTGGACCCACACATGTTGCATTTTTTTATGCATTTTGCTTTTTTCTTTTCTTTTTTTGCTAATAGGAAAGTATGACAATTCTGTTCATGGAATGCGACTCGGATGCAACTTTACACTTTCTGGCATTCAAGTAGCATCAAAGTTGCATCATTTAAGCCTAACAAGGATTTGGGTTAAGGGCTAAAATCAGGAGATATCTATTACCATTTACCACCAACTGAAAGCCCCATTTATCCCGAAAAAAACGTCGTATAATTCACCTGGATGTACAAAATAGTTGTGATGATATGTACAGCTTTACTGACACTTGTCAAAGTTGCAAAATTGTGCTTAGGCATTAACATTTGTTTTAACCTTAGATGGGAAAGGGTTAAGCAATGGACTGCAAGGCTCTACATCCTGTAATCCTTTTTAAAGTGTTACTAAACCCAGGACCCTGCATTCACTATATCTGATCTCCTGCAGTACAAACAACATGAAAATATTTTAATAAATATAAATTGCTAAATACCTTTTATCATCAGCAGTTAGATCAGTCTTGTGAATTCTAGCAGTGCCCAGCAGAGCACTGGATAAAGCTTGTATGAGTTTTCATTCTGCTCTGATTGTCCTATGAAGTTGCATAACCACTGACCCTCTGTCTGGACAGTGCTGATTGGCCCTGTGCTGATCATAGGCACTCTCCCGAAGAAAAAAAAAAACCTCTCTAGCAATACACACTAAACTGAGCTCGTGCAGAGTGACTCCTAGCATTCTGTCCAATCAGCAGATGGATTGGGGACAGTATAAGAAGGGGATGATCAGAGAAGACAGGATCAAACAGCTTTTTTACACAATGCAGAGGATTAACCCCTGAGGTTCCACAGTGAGTATAACAAGCATGCTTTACTGCATATATAGACTGATTTTACTGTTGTGGGTTTAGTAACACTTTTAGCATTTTGGGACAGTTTGTTTCACATCTGGAAGGGCTCATGGTGGCCAATGCTATTATGTCGTCAGTGGAGGAATACAATAGAAGCAATCTGGACAGTAGAACAAGGTCCCACAATTGTAAGTGTGTGTGTGTGTGTGTGTGTGTGTGTGGGGGGGGGGGGGGGTAATCTGCCAATCAAATTCACTGTCCCAGATATCATTTCCACAAAAAATAAAGTTAAGCAAGCGCTTAAAGCTGAATTACACTGCATCTGAGCACCACAAACCAATTGTTATTTAATTCATTTTTTCAAATCAAACTCCCCCATCCATCCATTTCTCAATGCTTTATTCTACTGAGAAGTCAATTTGAAAAACACCCCTCTAGCATTTCTGGCCATTCCCATCTTGATTAAGGGCAGATGATTCATGCAACATTTACTTCCAGGAATCCATCTACCCTTAGCTCAGGTATGCAGGCAGGAGGGTGTTCTTAGCTAAGAAAACCGCTCCTCCCCTCTTGAAGACTCCTGGGATGTATGACATCATTTGCCTAGGCATAGAAAGCCAGGAAATAACTGCAGAAATATAAAAAAAATTAACACAAGTAAATCTGATATACTTTCTTATCTATTTACTACGTAAAGCTGGCAGCATAAGGATTATAAATACTCAATGCTGACTGAGGGAGTAAAGTTCCACTTTGACTGTTGCAGTTAGCTTAGGTATATTAATAACAGGGTGAATAAAAATCGATGTTTAAAAAAAAAAAAAAAAAAAGAAAATCAGATTTTTTTAAAATTTACATTGGATTTTTTTTATTTTTATCAATATTATTTTAATAAAATGCTTTTGGAGTAAAAATCTATCTAAAGATCGTTTTTTATTTACGATACATTAATAATTTAGTTTATTCAGCATGAAATGGAGCTTAGTTATGTAGCATGAGGCTGTATATTCTGCAATATTTACATTTTTGGTAAACTCATTCAATGAATCCAAGCTCTGCAAGCTGAGATCACATGCACTGTATTAATGGATTCACACAATGTCACAGTAACCATGAGAAAAAACATGAAATAAAAGAATCTGAGTCGTTCTCCAGCTATGTGTGATGAACCTATTAACCTAAAATCGGTTCTGATATCGCTGTTTTACTAACCTGACAGCTTATTATTCTAAAAAGGAAACCTTCATTTGGTTTGCAAATATTAAAGATTCTCACTACCAGCAAGAATGAGTCGGATTGCTTACATTTAAAGAGCACCTGT
Organism: Staurois parvus; assembly: GCF_062004578.1. Lineage (NCBI taxonomy): Eukaryota > Metazoa > Chordata > Amphibia > Anura > Ranidae > Staurois > Staurois parvus. Next base: position 11,527,796 of record NW_028317988.1, on the reverse strand, counting down.
CATTTTAGATCCATCATGGCAACGCCTGTTAGTGAGCATCCACTCACCTGCTGCCGCCACGTCCCTCACCTTGTTGTGTCCCTGCCGCATCACCAGCCGTCCCATTAAAGTGAATGGGACTGTCGGTGAGTCAACAGCGGGTCAGAGGAGGAGCCAGAGACAGAGACAGAGATGACAGCTGCTCTTTAAAAATTATGATTTATGTAGGCGAGCCTCTTGCATTGTTGGAGTTACAATACTGATCTCTTTATTTTTTATGTACCATTGATAGCATGGGCGTGTCTTTTGCTCTACTCCTTCTTGTTAAATTGTTTACAAAAGTTAATAAAAACCATTGAAATAAAAAAATATGATTTAAATCGAGCCTTTTCACTAGTAATTTAACTCATTATATAAATCGTGATTTAAATCAGCTTGATTTAAATCAAATCCACCCTGATTAATAATAATTAAATGCAATAGTATGAGACTAAAGTAAGCAATAATGGACAGCAGACATCACATAAAGTAAAAGAACCGCTAACTACTCTCTCCTGGCTCTCATCCTACCTGTCACAGCGCTCTTTCAGCGTTACCTATAATGCTACCACCTCCCCCTCACTCCCCCTCTCTGTTGGGGTCCCTCAAGGCTCTGTCCTCGGGCCCCTTCTCTTCTCCATCTACACCTCCTCCCTTGGCCAACTCATACACTCTCACGGCTTCAACTACCACCTATATGCCGACGACACGCAAATCTATCTCTCAACCCCCCACCTCACCCCCTCAGTCTCCACCCGAATCACACACCTACTGAGCGACATATCAGACTGGATGTCGCTCCACTTCCTTAAACTGAACCTCTCCAAAACCGAGTTTCTTGTCTTTCCCCCAGCCCGGACCCCACCCCCCCATTGACTTCTACCTCACATCCAACAACGCTACCATCAAACCCGCCCCGCAGGCCAGAGTACTTGGTGTCATTCTGGACTCCAACCTATCCTTCCAGCCCCAAGTCCAGTCTTTAACAAACTCGTGCAGACTCCACCTCCGCAACATCGCCAAAATCCGCACGTTCCTAACCCCAGAAACCACTAAACAGCTCATCCACTCCCTCATCATATCACGACTCGACTACTGCAACTCCCTCCTCACTGGCCTGCCTCGCCGCTGGCTATCCCCGCTTCAGTCCATCCTGAATACGGCTGCCAGACTCATCCACCTTACCAACCGCTCTGTCTCCGCCACCCCCCCTCTGCCAATCCCTCCACTGGCTTCCGATTGCGCAACGGATCAAATTCAAAATCCTAACACTGACGTACAAAGCTGTCCACCATACTGCCCCAAACTACATCACCGACCTAATATCCAAGTACCGCCCAACACGCACACTCCGCTCCTCACAAGACCTCCTTCTCTTTAGTTCCCTGGTCTCCTCCTCCCATGCCTGCCTCCAGGACTTCTCCAGGGTGTCACCCATCCTCTGGAACTCCCTGCCCCAACCCATCAGATTATCACCTACTCTCCTCTCCTTTAAGTGCACCCTGAAAACCCATCTCTTCAGGGAAGCCTACCCCACCCCCTGCTAACCTGCCGACCTCCTCCACTCTTCCTACCACCCCATCCCCCACAGCTTTTCCTCCTGTACCACTATCCCCTCCCTCCTAGATTGTAAGCTCCAAGGAGCAGGGCCCTCGATCCCCTCATGTTTTGCATTGTATTGGTATTGTTCTGTCACATGTTCTGTCCCCCTTTGTAATGTACAGCGCTGAGCGAACTATTGGCGCTTTATAAATACTGTATAATAATAATAATAACACCATTTACAAATATACATGCAACTATTTCTGTACTTCTAGAAACATTATATACAGAGTCTGCTGCACCTTTATCTTGTTCTTCATTTGAAAGACTCCAGCTCCCTCTTCTGGTCACTCTTGTTACCTGCGGTTATAATCTAAACTACACAAGGCAGCCACAGCATCTGGTTACTATCAAGCAGGTGCATGACCTTTACAAATGTTTTACAAATGTTTTTCCAACTCTCCTGCTTCTCCCCCCCCCCCAAAAAAAAAAAAAAAAAAAAAAAGAAATGACACACACTTTGATAAACTAGGAACCATAATCAATAATCCTGCCTGTGCTACAACAGGTTGTACGTGATGCACACATTTCACTTGCCATTATATTCGGAGGAATCATAGGGCCCCTTTTTTACAGCTGTCAGTATTACACATTCTTTCAATTTGTTATTTTGTTTCTTTGCTGTTTTGTTCTGATGATATATTTGAAAATATTTATATGAAATCTAATCTGTATAGAAATCGCATCAGTTGGAACTTACTGTAACAATGAACGACTCTACTCAACCTGATCAATATGAAGATTTGTGTGCATGCCAGTTGGCACAGAATTGGGGAGATGTACACAAATCTTCATGCTGATCAGGTTGAGTAGAGTTGTTCATTGTTACAGTAAGTTCCAGTTCACACTGATGCAAATTCTATACATATTAGATTTGATCTGAAAAGGCAAAGATTCGCATGTCATCTGAAAAAAAACATTGTTTGCTATGAAACCTGTTCACATCTATGCAGTGCTATTCTGATCCGGCTAAAAAAAAGGGCACTATTCCTTTCACTGACACCAATGATCGGGCACTATTCCTCCCCCCAGAGGCGTCCCTAGGGTTGGTGTCACCCGGTGCGCTAACACTTGGTGACACACCCTCCGACGATCCCTGTAGAATGGATCGGATCTGCAGATTGAGCATAATGGATCAGACTCCGATCCATTATGCTCAATCCACAGATCCGATCCATCCTGTGGGGATCGTCGGCTTTCTTTACAACTTACCTTTTCTTGGAGCGGGTCCGGTGTCACCCCGTATAGGTTGCATGCTGACGATCCTCGCAGGATCGTCGGCATGCAACCTATATGGGGTGACACCGGACTTGCTCCAAGAAAAGGTAAGTTGTAAAGAAAGCCGACGATCCCCGTAGGATGGATCGGATCCATCCTGCGGGGATCGTCGGCTTGCTTTACAACTTACCTTTTTGTGGAGCGGGTCTGGTGTCACCCTGTGCGGTCAGTGTCACCCAGTGCGGACCACACCCCCCGCACCTGCCTCAGGACGCCACTGCCTCCCCCTGACACCATTGATGGGGCACTATTCCTCCCACTGACACCATTGTTTTGGCACTATTCCTTCCAACTGACACCAATGATGAGGCGCTATTCCTCCAACTGACACCAATGATGGGGTACTATTCCTCCCACTGACACCAAAATTGGAGCGCTATTCCTTCCACTGACACCAATGATGGGGCACTATTCTTCCAACTGACACCAAAATTGGAGCACTATTCCTCCTACTGACACCAGTCGTGAGGCAATATTCCTTCCACTGACGGGGCGCTATTCCTCCAACTGACACCAATGATGGGGCACTATTCTTCCTACTAACATCAAAGATGGAGATTATCCTTCCCAGTTATACCAATGAAGAGGCACTATTTCTCTCGATTACCACCAAGTCTGAGGAATTTTCTACTCCCATTGGCCACAATCTGACCCTCCTATGGTCTGAAGGAGAGTAAAATGGCCTTTTGCTTAGAAAGTTTGCAGACCCCTCATCTAGACTATCTATCTGTCCCTGTCTTTTAGTTGAGAATTTCTGTGACCCAGAGGTCTAAACATGTGCGATTCATTCAGTTCTGAATAGAAATTTGGACTAATTTTTTTCGTTATTCAGAAATTTGGATGTATCTGCATTCCAAATCACATTAGTAATGAATGTAAATGAATCCCCAGAAATAACAAAACTAATCCTCCGAAACAACAAAACTAAATTTGTCCGAAATAACGAAAGGCAACTTTGATTTAAATTTGGAAACACATAAGAAATGTAAACACATTGCAATTCTTAGATGTGAAAAATTTGGCAGCCCATTTGAATGGAAAAAAATGTGAATTTGAATGACAATAGAATTTTCCAAATTTGGTTGAATTGAATTCAAATCGATGGAATTTGGAAAATTCATAATGAATTGAAAAGCGAATAAACAAAGCAAATTCTGAAAACAAATTTAAATTAGTTAATTACTGAATCAAAATGAAACAATTTTTTTCGTTCTGCACATGTCTACAGAGGTCTGTCTATCTATGTCTGTCTTTCACGTTAAGGATGCCCAATATCGATCTGTCTGTCTGTCTATCTATCTATCTATCTATCTATCTATCTATCTATCTACAATATCTATCTACCTATCTACCTACCTACCTACCTATCTATTTATCTATCTATCTATCTATCTATCTATCTATCTATCTATCTATCTATCTATCTATCTATCTATCTATCTATCTATTTATCTATCTATCTATCTATCTATCTATCTATCTATCTATCTATCTATTTATCTATCTATCTATCTATCTACAATATCTATCTATCTATCTACAATATCTATCTATCTATCTATCTATCTATCTATCTATCTATCTATCTATCTATCTATCTATCTATCATCGTAATAAATATTAAACCTAGGTGATGGAGAAAGGGGAGGGTGTATACCAAAGAGCGTCATCATTCACAAATATCCACACCAGCTTTATCATCCATCTCAGCTATATATATGGAGTACATGATTCTGTTCACTCTCTGTCTCCCTCGTAATATTGTCTTTGGGAGTTCACATAAAGCAGTGTTCTCCAGTAATTAGCAGACAGGAGTTGCTGTAGGAATAGGTAGAGCTCATTATCTGGATTCCAGACCACTTTGGGGTCAATAAGAGGAATCCACTTATCATGGTGTGCCTGTGTCAGGCTTTACCAGGCACCAAATTTATTTTAGAATGAGGTGCCGGATATCTTATCCCACAGGCAGCCGTGACCTCCCAGCATGCTCCACTGTTAGACTCTTGTCTGAATTATTCTAACACATATGTCATTGATTTACAGCAGCTGTGCTCCTCCCGTGTTTGCTTCCCACTGAGTTCTATGGTAGCTGTGTTGCGCTGATGACATAAGTGTCTCTGGGTGTCACGTTTCGCGTTATGAACGCCGCTGTAAAAAGGGTAAATTTAAACCAGGCCGTGGCCCTGGCATAACCTGCCCATAGTGCATGAGAACTGGAGAATCGCTAGAAAGTAGCAATATCCTGAACAAACATCTTACATAGTATGAACACAATCCTTCCTCTTCGGTTTCTTAATTAAAACTTAACTCCAGCCTAAAAATGTATTATGTTAGCTTTGGAGAGATTGGGGAAGAATTAACAGCTTTCTTTGGGTTTTTATTGGCGTTTGTGCTTCCGCCAGAAACATTTCCACTCATTTCCTCTCCTGCGGATACATCCCAACACAGGAAATCAATGGCACAGGAAGTAGGGAGACATCTCCTCAAAGGGGACACCAGACAGAGGTTCAAACACTTACCCACTGTACTATGTACTGTGTTTCTTTCTTGGGGGACAGAAAATTGCTATTTGTGAAATAGAGACAGCAGCAATGACCAGATAGGTTTCCCACTATATTCAAAACTAACAAAAAAGGTTTGGTTTGAGTTAAACGGGTTGTAAACCCCTCCATATACCCAGTGAAGTGACTAGCCTCAGGTGATACACAGAGATTAAACAAATCCTCCTACGTAAGCTGTACCTGTTTATCGGCAATCTTCTCTTCTCTACATACATTCAAAATTTATAAAGCTTGTCTGAGCTTTAGAAAGAAGGGGGCAGAGATCTGAAATTATACTCTGCAGAACTCAGTGACGAGAGCTCTGAGAGCTGATTGGAGGGAAGGGACACGCCCCCCTTGACGCAGCACACAGAAACAGAGCGTAGGCTGTAATTGTGCTGGAGATTCCTCCCCTATCACCATTTTCCTCTTGGTTTCAGGAAAACTTGATTCATACTATTTGCAGAGGAATGAGGCATCAGACAGAAATGACACTTAGTGCTCTGGATTGAAACACTATAGAGGGATATGCTTTGTTCATATGTCATAGGTACAACCACTTTAAAGGGTAAATTTACTTTTTCATGAAAAATGAAAATGTGAACTAACTCTAAACATCTTGCAACCATTCCAGACCCTGCTGCACATAGCAGCCATGATGCCCTGTGCTAGTGGTCAGTCCACCGTATGCCACATTACACAGCCCTGGAGTGAGCATCCATCATAATGTTTCCTGTGAACTTATCCCTTTAGGTATTAAGAATGTTCTTGAGGTTAGAGTTAGAACTGAATGCCAGGAAAAAAGCCATATACACAGTGGCTAAATGGTTAGCACTTCTGCCTGGCAGTACTAGCGTCGTAGGTTTAAATCCCAGCCATGGCACCTCCTGCCTGGAGTTTGCATGTTCTCTCTGTGCCTGCGTGGGTTTCCTCACACACTCCAAAGACATGCTGGTAGGTGAATTGGATCCTGTCTAAATTGGCCCTAATATGTGTATGTATGAATGTGAGTTAGGGACCTTAGATTGTATGCCCCTTGAGGGTTAGGGACTGATGTGAATGTATAACATGTATGTAAAGTGATGTAAATTGACAGCGCTATATAAGTACCTGAAATAAACGATAAAATAAATTTACCTGCCTAAGGATTTGTGTTTCTGCCCATCCAGTTCTGAGATTTACACAGCTCTGATTAACAGAGCCAAATACATGAATTCCCTCTACTTGTATACGAATTATCCTGTAAAACAGCGGTTCTCAACCTGGGGGTCGCGACCCCTTTGGGGGTCGAACGACCATTTCCCAGGGGTCGCCTAAGACCATCGGAAAACACATATTTCCGATGGTCTTAGGAACCGAGACACCGCTCCTCCGTCTCAGGCGATGTGTGGGCGGGATGATACGCTGCTCCTGTCACCTGGCCACACCTCCGGGATCGCTCAGCAGCTCCGCCTTCTCGCCGCTGATTGGCCACCGGAACTGTAGCTCAGGAGAGGCACACAGGCGGCCAATCACCGGCGAGGAGGTGGAGCTTGGAGAGGAGGAGCCGAGCGGCAGCGCGCGTACATCAAAGAAGATCGAGGGAGCTGCCGGAGCGAGTGAAGAGGAGAGCGGCCAGAGAAGGAAGACAGCTGACAGGTAAGTGAGAGAGCGAGCCCAGGCTGGAGCAGGGGTCAGCAAGGTAAGTATCATTGGTGTCAGTGGGAGGAATAGTGCCCCATCATTTGTGTCACTAATACCAACGATGGGGCACTATTCCTCCCCCCACTGACACCAACGATGGGGCACTATTCCTCCCCCCACTGACACCAACGATGGGGCACTATTCCTCCCCCCACTGACACCAACGATGGGGCACTATTCCTCCCCCCACTGACACCAACGATGGGGCACTATTCCTCCCCCCACTGACACCAACGATGGGGCACTATTCCTCCCCCCACTGACACCAACGATGGGGCAGTATTCCTCCCCCCACTGACACCAACGATGGGGCACTATTCCTCCCCCCACTGACACCAACGATGGGGCACTATTCCTCCCTCCACTGACACCAACGATGGGGCACTATTCCTCCCCCCACTGACACCAACGATGGGGCACTATTTCCCCCCCCCCTGACCCCAATGATGGGGCACTATTCTCCCCTCCACCACACTGACATCAATGATGGGGCACTATTCCTCCCACTGACACCAATGATGGGGCACTATTCCTCCCCCCACTGACACCAACGATGGGACACTATTTCCCCCCCCCCCCGACCCCAATGATGGAGCACTATTCTCCCCTCCACCACACTGACATCAATGATGGGGCACTATTCCTCCCACTGACACCAATGATGGGGCACTATTCCTCCCACTGACACCAATGATGTGGCACTATTCCTCCCACTGACACCAGTGATGGGGCACTACTCCCACTGACACCAGTGATGGGGCACTACTCCCCCCACTGACACCAGTGATGGGGCACTATTCCTCCCACTGACACCAATGATGGGGCACTACTCCCCCCACTGACACCAATGATGGGGCACTATTCCTCCCACTGACACCAATGATGTGGCACTATTCCTCCCACTGACACCAGTGATGGAGCACTACTCCTCCCACTGACACCAGTGATGGGGCACTACTCCCCCCACTGACACCAGTGATGGAGCACTATTCCTCCCACTGACACCAATGATGGGGCACTACTCCCCCCACTGACACCAATGATGGGGCACTACTCCTCCCACTGACACCAACGATGGGGCACTATTCCTCCCACTGACACCAATGATGGGGCACTATTCTTCCCACTGACTCCAACGATGGGGCACTATTCCTCCCACTGACACCAACGATGGGGCACTATTCCTCCCACTGACACCAACGATGGGGCACTATTCCTCCCACTGACACCAACGATGGGGCACTATTCCTCCCACTGACACCAACGATGGGGCACTATTCCTCCCACTGATACCAACAATGGAGCACTATTCCTCCCACTGATACCAACAATGGGGCACTATTCCTCCCACTGATACCAACGATGGGGCACTATTCCTCCCACTGACACCAACGATGGGGCACTATTCCTCCCACTGACACCAACGATGGGGCACTATTCCTCCCACTGACACCAGTGATGGGGCACTATTGCTCCCACTGACACCAGTGATGGGGCACTATTCCTCCCACTGACACCAGTGATGGGGCACTATTCCTCCCACTGACACCAGTGATGGGGCACTATTCATCCCACTGACATCAGTGATGGGGCACTATTCCTCCCACTGATACCAACGATGGGGCACTATTCCTCCCACTGATACCAACGATGGGGCACTATTCATCCCACTGACATCAGTGATGGGGCACTACTCCTCCCACTGCAAAATTACAGTTATGAAGTAGCAACGAAAATAATTTTATGGTTGGGGGTCACCACAACATGAGGAACTGTATTAAGGGGTCGCGGCATTAGAAAGGTTGAGAACCACTGCTGTAAAAGAAAGATGTGTCATGTGATCTCCCCAGCATTCAGCTGTCCGCTGTCCATCCTCTCCCCTGAAGCCGACACTGGGAGATGATCATGTGAGTGGACTAGAGCACCCGTAGAAAAGATAAGTGTACACATCTTTACTTTACAAGATAGTATCAGGCTTAGAATGGGGGTTGGGAGCAGGTTTAAACTTAGATAGTATTTCTAAATGGCTGACTCCTTGAGCTGCTTCTACCTCTCCCAGTCTTAGATCTGCTGTACAGGAAATTGCAAGAGGCTGATACCAGATCTAATTCAAGTACTTACACTAGTTGCCTTAAAATTACATTTAATGATGCATCAAAGCATAAAGAGCTGCATTGATTTGTGTTTTTTTCTGGATTTTACATTTAACTGTTTATTTGTTTACTGTATATCAGAATATTATTTTACCCCAGAGGAACCCTTGAAATAATTTATTATTTTTAATAGTATTAATAATAACATTAATAATAAAATTAATTTATTGGTGGTCAGTGGGAAGAATGTCCCTTACATTGGAGGTCAGTGGGAAGAATGTCCCTTACATTGGTATTCAGTGGGAAGGATTCCCCTTACATTGGTGGTCAGTGGGAATAATGTCCCTTACATTGGTGTTCAGTGAGAAGAATGCCCCTTACATTGGTGTTCAGTGGGAAGAATGTCCCTTACATTGGTGTTCAGTGGGAAGAATGCCCCTTACTTTAGTGATCAGTGGGAAGAATGCTTGTTACATTGGTGGTCAGTGGGAGAAGGAGGAGGACACACTGAAGGAGCTCTCCCTGAGAACCAGCATTTTCAAGCCTGGGCCTTGCCTGCTAGCTTGGCCCAGGAACCATGCCTGATCCAGGGGGAGGCCCTGGGAGGGATTCCCCTGATGAGACCGGGCCTAGTGAAGAGGAGGAGGTGGAGGACCTGACTGTGGGTCCCAGCCCTGGTGAGGATGTCGATGTCTTCAGACAGAAGATTGTTGATAGATTTGTGACTATTGGAAGAGCTGAGGAGAAACTCAATGTTTTGAAATCTGAACACAAAACCTTCAGAGCCAAATACTGCCAGGCCTGGAGCAAGAACAGATTGGGCATGAAGCCAGCGCTCCAGCACATGGAGGATAAAGTAAAGAGACAATCTTTATTATTAGAAAAGTTGAAAGCCAGAAGTGGTGCATTTAAAGAAAAATTTGAACATGAGAGGAGATTTGCCAGCCAGACATCAGTGAGCTCTGTGGATCAGCAGCCTCAGGTAATGGATGACCCAGTTCCATCTACATCAGCGTCTCTCCCCCCATGTCAGGCTGTGGAATCACCAGTGGCAACCAGCCAGGGGGTTGAGGGTGAATATGGAACCCTGAAGTTCATCCAGCAGATGGAGTCACCCCTGAGAGCAGACAAGTTCGCCTTCACTGATGACCCTGCAGAAGTCCCTGAAGATGGACAGAGGAGGTTCAGAGCAGCAAAGCCAAGACTGGTGGAGAGATCCCAATACACCAAGATGGCTGCTCCCAGCATGTCTGCCCCACCTGCTGTGGTGACTACTGCTGATGAGGAGCTCTGCAAGCAGCCTGCTGTGGAGGAATCCTCATCCAACCTGGAGGGAAAATCCCTGTCAGAGAGGTCTCCATACCATCAGGGGAATGTGGATGAACCTGCACCAAGCACCTCACAGATGGAAATTGCTGTTCCTGCTGAGACCAGTAGTCCCTCTACAGGCAAGATGGCTGCCACCTGCAGAGAGACTGTTTCACCTGAGCTCCCAGGTGCTCCAGACCTGATTGATGCTGGTGGGGGAGGGGAGCAGCACACTGCACCATGTGGAGAGAAAACAGCAAGTATGGATGTCTCACTTGTTGCTGTGTCTGAGAATCCAATCCAGTCCTGGGCTGAGTCTCCTTCCTTGGAAGGAGAGATGATTGATGGAGCTTCTATGGTTGCAGCAGTGAGTGTGGACATTGCTGTGAAGTCTATGACTGTTGAGACTGGTAAAGCAATGGATGTGTTGGTGGTGGGTGGAGGTGAAGGGGTTAACATTGCTGACAGAGGTAAAAATGACATTTCTCCCCCTGCTGAGCAGAAAGAGGATACACCATCCAATCCCGGATCTGTGCAATCGGTATCTGCCAGAGTTGCACCAGATGCTCCCAGACACACAAATATTTCTGCTGCTGGGAGGATTGGGGGGAGCTATGCCTCTGTTTTGGGGAGTCGCACCAAGGGGGGTGGGGGGAGTGTTGGGAATGCTAATGGTCACAATTTGGGGAGGTTTGGTGGTGGGATGGTTGGTGGGGTCAGGAGAAGGAATGTGGTACAGTTGAAGTGGGAGGGGGAAGGGAACCCACCAGTAAGGGGGAGGGTGGCGGAGTTGATTCTAGAGATGGGGTTTAAAGCCTGTGATGTGTTTGCATTGATCTGCCCAGTAGGCAGCTATGAATACGATTTGTCATTTGTAAAACCTGAAGGCCTGGACCTGTTTTGGGAGAGATATTGGAGGTGCAGGAGCCTTCAGCAGTGGAAAGGTTTGGTGGCAAAGGTTGTTTCCAGACAGCCTTTGATAAAATCGGTGACAATCCTGGTCCGGAATGAATCCATACCAGAGGCTGATTTAGTAGTTTGGCTACGCCGACATGGTGAGGTCCTCACCCCACTGCGGAAGGTCCTGGATGAGCATAGGATATGGACAGGGGCCTGGACGGTGTCAGTGCAATTGAGGGTGCTGGGCAATGTGGTTCAGCATCTTCCCTGCTCAGCCTTTCTGGGGAGGGATAGGCTGACCATTTTCTATCAAGGTCAGCCTAAAGTTTGTAACAAATGCGGAGAGAAAGGCCATTTTGCATCATCCTGTACCATCAAGAAGTGCTCACTGTGCCAGGATTTTGGCCATTTGGCCAAAGAATGCACCGAGATTCGGTGTAATTTGTGCCAGCAGATGGGTCATCCATACAGTCTGTGCCCAGAGGCACTACACAACCTGCCAGGACTGGAGGCTGAGCTGCAGAGGCTGGATAAAGAGGATGAGGCAGCTGATGCTGGGGAGGAAACTGTAGTTGTACCTCCTGTGTCTGTTGTGTCCTCTGTTGTGTCAGATTGTGTTTCCCCCAGTAATGTCAGCCCTGAGTCTGTCCCTCCTGTCCCTAATCCTACAGTACGTAGATCCTCCAGACTGGCGGAAGCTGCTGGGGGGGCTGGTTTAGTGGATCTTCCCTCTCGGCCTACTCCACCTCCGGTACCTGTCCCCCGACAGCGCAAACGTGGTCAGGAGGTTGTGGGGGTGCCGGATGGGGGTGGAGCCGATGGGGCTCAGGGAGGGGTATCCATGTCCCATGTCTCACCTCCTGCTGGGGGGGATTCGGCTGATGAGGGGTGGGAGAGGGTGAAGGAGAAGAGGAAGAAGAAGAAGAGGAGGATGAGAAGAGCTGTCCTCTCTTCCTCAGAATCAGATCCAGGAGGGGTCCCTCTTGGCAATACTTTTTCAGTTTTGTCAGGTGATGAGATGGTATCGGATATATCCATTTCTTTATCATCTATGGATGAGGGGGAGTCACATACTCTGAAGAGAGCTGTTTCGGGTGATGAGAGTGTGGTAGAGGTTAGGAAACGACTACCCCAATCATCCTGATGGCAGTTCCCACTCTGTTAAAGGTGGTGACCATTAATGTCGCCAGCATTAAATCTGCAAGAGCTCGTGATACGGCCTTATTTTTGCTCAGCGAGTTTGATGCTGAGATTTTATTTTTGCAAGAGACCTGGCTCAATACATTGGCCGATGTCTATCTAGCAAAAAGGGAGTGGAGATGTGGTCCCTCCTTTTGGTCTCTTGCGGCTGAACCTTGCAGCGGAGTTGCGGTCCTTTTTAAAACCGATATGGTAACGTGCCGGCGGGTGATTGAGGTAGAAATGGGGAGATGCATGGTCTTAGACGTCTCTGTTAGGGGGCAGGACCTGCGCCTGATCAATATCTATGGACCCCAGTCAAAATGGGGCAGGAAATGCCTCCTCACAAAGATCAAGCCCTTCCTTTTTACGTCCCAGCAGGTTGTCTTTGGAGGTGACTTTAACACCATAATTAGGCCTGAAGACAGGAGAGGCTCCATAGACAGGCTGGGTTATGATAGCGTTTTTCTCAGAGATTTGGTTAGACAGGCAGGCCTGGTAGATGTGCACATTAAGCACTGCCCTGGCAGCACGGGGTTCACATTTCAGAGAGGGAATAGTCAGAGCAGGATAGACAGGTTTTTTTTAAAGGAGAACTCTGCTTTCTCAGCTCCTGAGTTGAAGGCGGTGGAGTTCTCTGACCACTGTATGCTGTCTGTGACTCTGAATGCCTCGGACACTCCACCCAGGGGAAGGGGTGTCTGGAAACTGAATTCGGCTCTCCTGGAAGATGTAGAGGTAAGACAATCCTTTGAGGATTTTTTTCAGGCACAGGTTTCTATTCTGGACTTTTGCAGCAGTAAGTCAGAGTGGTGGGACCTTGTGAAACAAAGGGCGATTGGACTTTTCAAGGCCATAAGTAAGAAGAAGCAGCTTGGTATGTATATTGCCTACCAGCATTTGCGGAGGAAGCTTGATCGTCTTGTCTCGTATGGAGGAGATCCAGGGGAGATCTCTGAAGTGAAGCTTCTTCTTGGGAAGTGTCAATACGACCGGCATGCCTCCTTGGTTCTGGAGAGGGATTATGGGAAATATCACTCACCTGATCCTTACCAGAACTGTAAGCAAGGCATAGCAGTTAAGACGGTCATTGGCCTGAAAGACAGTACGGGTTCCCTGATAAAGTCCAGATCAGGGATCTTGGAGATCTTTGGGTCGTATTATGCAGACCTCCTGGGAAGAAAGGACCTTAGCCGGGACAGGATGGAAAGCTTTCTGGATTCTACTCCAGGATTGGGAAATGGTGCATTGCTTTTGATGAATTTGACAGAACCAATTTCAGCGGATGAGGTAGTTCAGGCTATAGACAAGCTGGCTACCAAAAAATCGCCTGGGCCAGATGGATTGACAGCTGAATTTTACAAGTGTTTTAAGTCCATTCTGGCTCCCTTTTTAGCGGAGGTTTTTAACAGCTGTCTAGAAGAGGGTTCGCTCCCTCCCTCCATGAGGCAATCCGCTGTGATTCTTCTGTCAAAAGGTAAAGACCCCTCAATGATTGAGAACTGGCGCCCCATCAGTCTTCTCAATGTTGATAGAAAGATCTTGGCAAAGATTCTATTTTGGCGCTTGTCGTCAGTAGCAGGCGATTTGTTGTCCAGCCATCAGCACTGTTCGGTCCAAGGTAGAAGTACCTTTTCAGCAGTTTTGGCTATCCGGGAGGCTTTGGAACGATGCAGGGCTGCTGGATGGAGAAAGTACTTGCTGGCATTGGATCAGGCGAAAGCTTTTGATCGAGTGAATCATGAATATCTGTGGTTGCTGCTTGGTAGATACGGCCTGCAGGGGAGGTTTATAGATTGGCTGAAGACATTATATAAAGGGGCTGAGAGCTTCCCACTTGTTAATGGTTGGGTTGGGCGGCCTTTTGAGGTCGGCTCTGGTGTGCGCCAGGGATGTCCTTTGAGCCCCCTGCTATATGCTTTCGCAATCGACCCCTTTGTAAGAAGGCTAGAGGGCGCATCGTTGTGCGGGGTGCCTCTGGGCATTGCTGGCGTGCCGCCTTTGAAGGTCGTTGCCTATGCTGATGATGTGTCTGTTATTATCTCTGGGACTGAGGAGGCGCAGGAGGTGGTCTCTGTGATAGAGCAGTACACGGAGGCTTCTGGCTCTAAAGTCAACCATGAAAAGAGTGAAGTTTTCTGGATGGGCGAGGAGGGTGAAAGCTTCGAACTTCCGGATGCCTTCCCAGAGCCCCAGCAGGAAATTAAAATTTTGGGCATCAAATTTGGTCCTGGTGACTATGGTCATCGAAACTGGGAAAGCAGGTTGGTAGTTGCCAATGCCAAAGTAGCAAGCTGGAAGAGATGGAGGCTTTCCTTGAGAGAGAGGGTTGACTTGATCAAAACTTACCTGATCCCGATCTTTTTATATGTCAGCTTCGTCTGTATCTTGCCGGTATCTCTCTATGCAAGGGTCTACAGCTGTTTTTTCCAACTGTTATGGGGAAATAGGCTGAACCTGATCAAACGCAATGTAACTTACCTGTCCAGGCGGGAGGGTGGCCTAGGAATGGTCAACCCGATAGTTTTCTTTTCTTTGCTCTTTTTAAAGTACAATCTTGGTAATATGTTAGCAGAGACCCCGCCGGGATGGGTGGGTATTTTTCAGTCTTGGTTTAGGCCTTTTCTGCATTGCTGGGAAGATGGCGGCCCAGTGAAAAGTCTGAGAGTCCGACATGGCAAGCTCCCGGCTTATGTTGCCCCGTGTCTGAAAATACTTCGGCAGTGGCAGGTGACAGTGGAGGATATCAGGTCCCTTCCCAGGAAGCTTCTGGGAGAGAGGATTTTGGCTTCTGCTTTCAGTGTGTCACTGGCCTTAAAGGATTGCCCAGGCTCCGTAATGAGGGAGGGATTGCGTTTAATTAACTTGGAGAGAATCCCTTTGAAGTTTAGGGATCAAGCCTGGCTCGCTTTCCATGGAAGGCTCTATGTGAGAGGGAACCTGAAGCACCGCCCTGTGGATGATCGGGATTGTCCTAGAGCAGAGTGTGTTGGTAAAGTGGAGTCTATGGACCACTTTCTGCTCCTGTGTCCCTTTAACATAGAGGTGTATAAAAGGGTGGGGAGGGTTCTGGGCATCCCCTTTCTCTATCGCATGAGTTATGCAGAGTGGGTGTACGGGGCATTCCCAGCTCGCTGGGACTTTGATTTGGATACACTTTTTCTAGTTAGTATAGTTGTCCGTTACTTCACATGGAACGCACGGTGTCAGATTACCATCCGGAAGAAAGTCCTCCCTGTAGAGGTGGTGGTGCACGATATTCTGGGTGAGGTTGGGAAGATTCGGGGTCTTGAGAAGGGCAGGGAGCCTCGGGCGGTCTGGATAAGGGCGTGGAGGAATATCAGACCTGCCTTTGGTGAACTGTCCATCTCTGGGTGAGGGGCTCTTTCCTTATACTGTTCTTTTCACTCCCGTAGTTTTTGTTGATTAAGATCTTTTTTGAAGAAGGGCTGCATGCATAAGGGGGGCGGGGTGGTTTCTTGACCTCACAGGTTTGATGTCTGGTGTAGTGATGTGAGTGGTAGTACGATTTATTTCCCCAATTATGTCATGTTCATTTCTGAGACGTTTGCTTTTGTCTGACAGCAGATTTTGCTATGTTTATTTTCGTTTTGCTGTAAATATATATAATTTTTTTATATATTCTGTATAATATTTTATGTTTATTGATTGCAAGACTTTTAATAAAGAAAAATTGGGAATAATGCCCCTTACATTGATGGTGAGTGGGAAGAATGCCCCTTACATTGGTGTCCAGTAAGAAGAATGCCCCTTACGTTGGTGTCCAGTGGGAAGAATGCTCATTACATTGGTGGTCAGTGGGAAGAATGCCCCTTACATTGGTGTCCAATGAGACCAACGATGGGGCACTATTCCTCCCCCCACTGACACCAACGATGGGGCACTATTCCTCCCCCCACTGACACCAACGATGGGGCACTATTCCTCCCCCAACTGACACCAACGATGGGGCACTATTCCTCCCCCCACTGACACCAACGATGGGGCACTATTCCTCCCCCCACTGACACCAACGATGTGGCACTATTCCTCCCTCCACTGACACCAACGATGGGGCACTATTCCTCCCTCCACTGACACCAACGATGGGGCACTATTCCTCCCCCCACTGACACCAACGATGGGGCACTATTTCCCCCCCCCCTGACCCCAATGATGGGGCACTATTCTCCCCTCCACCACACTGACATCAATGATGGGGCACTATTCCTCCCACTGACACCAATGATGGGGCACTATTCCTCCCCCCACTGACACCAACGATGGGACACTATTTCCCCCCCCCCCCTGACCCCAATGATGGGGCACTATTCTCCCCTCCACCACACTGACATCAATGATGGGGCACTA
The DNA here is from genome assembly GCF_062004578.1 of Staurois parvus. NCBI lineage: Eukaryota > Metazoa > Chordata > Amphibia > Anura > Ranidae > Staurois > Staurois parvus. Next base: position 11,510,824 of record NW_028317988.1, on the reverse strand, counting down.
TTCCTCCCACTGACACCAATGATGGGGCACTATTGCTCCCACTGACACCAATGATGTGGCACTATTCCTCCCACTGACACCAGTGATGGGGCACTACTCCCACTGACACCAGTGATGGGGCACTACTCCCCCCACTGACACCAGTGATGGGGCACTACTCCTCCCACTGACACCAATGATGGGGCACTACTCCCCCCACTGACACCAATGATGGGGCACTACTCCCCCCACTGACACCAATGATGGGGCACTATTCCTCCCACTGACACCAATGATGGGGCACTACTCCTCCCACTGACACCAATGATGGGGCACTATTCCTCCCACTGACACCAATGATGGGGCACTATTCCTCCCACTGACTCCAACGATGGGGCACTATTCCTCCCACTGACTCCAACGATGGGGCACTATTCCTCCCACTGACACCAACGATGGGGCACTATTCCTCCCACTGACACCAACGATGGGGCACTATTCCTCCCACTGACACCAACGATGGGGCACTATTCCTCCCACTGACACCAACGATGGGGCACTATTCCTCCCACTGACACCAACGATGGGGCACTATTCCTCCCACTGACACCAACGATGGGGCACTATTCCTCCCACTGACACCAACGATGGGGCACTATTCCTCCCACTGACACCAACGATGGGGCACTATTCCTCCCACTGACACCAACGATGGGGCACTATTCCTCCCACTGACACCAACGATGGGGCACTATTCCTCCCACTGACACCAACGATGGGGCACTATTCCTCCCACTGACACCAACGATGGGGCACTATTCCTCCCACTGACACCAGTGATGGGGCACTATTCCTCCCACTGACACCAGTGATGGGGCACTATTCCTCCCACTGACACCAGTGATGGGGCACTATTCCTCCCACTGACACCAGTGATGGGGCACTATTCCTCCCACTGACACCAGTGATGGGGCACTATTCCTCCCACTGACACCAGTGATGGGGCACTATTCCTCCCACTGACACCAGTGATGGGGCACTATTCCTCCCACTGACACCAGTGATGGGGCACTATTCCTCCCACTGACACCAGTGATGGGGCACTATTCCTCCCACTGACACCAGTGATGGGGCACTATTCCTCCCACTGACACCAGTGATGGGGCACTATTCCTCCCACTGACACCAGTGATGGGGCACTATTCCTCCCACTGACACCAGTGATGGGGCACTATTCCTCCCACTGACACCAGTGATGGGGCACTATTCCTCCCACTGACACCAGTGATGGGGCACTATTCATCCCACTGACATCAGTGATGGGGCACTATTCCTCCCACTGATACCAACGATGGGGCACTATGCATCCCACTGACATCAGTGATGGGGCACTATTCCTCCCACTGACACCAGTGATGGGGCACTATTCCTCCCACTGACACCAGTGATGGGGCACTATTCCTCCCACTGACACCAGTGATGGGGCACTATTCATCCCACTGACATCAGTGATGGGGCACTATTCCTCCCACTGATACCAACGATGGGGCACTATTCATCCCACTGACATCAGTGATGGGGCACTACTCCTCCCACTGCAAAATTACAGTTATGAAGTAGCAACGAAAATAATTTTATGGTTGGGGGTCACCACAACATGAGGAACTGTATTAAGGGGTCGCGGCATTAGAAAGGTTGAGAACCACTGCTGTAAAAGAAAGATGTGTCATGTGATCTCCCCAGCATTCAGCTGTCCGCTGTCCATCCTCTCCCCTGAAGCCGACACTGGGAGATGATCATGTGAGTGGACTAGAGCACCCGTAGAAAAGATAAGTGTACACATCTTTACTTTACAAGATAGTATCAGGCTTAGAATGGGGGTTGGGAGCAGGTTTAAACTTAGATAGTATTTCTAAATGGCTGACTCCTTGAGCTGCTTCTACCTCTCCCAGTCTTAGATCTGCTGTACAGGAAATTGCAAGAGGCTGATACCAGATCTAATTCAAGTACTTACACTAGTTGCCTTAAAATTACATTTAATGATGCATCAAAGCATAAAGAGCTGCATTGATTTGTGTTTTTTTCTGGATTTTACATTTAACTGTTTATTTGTTTACTGTATATCAGAATATTATTTTACCCCAGAGGAACCCTTGAAATAATTTATTATTTTTAATAGTATTAATAATAACATTAATAATAAAATTAATTTATTGGTGGTCAGTGGGAAGAATGTCCCTTACATTGGAGGTCAGTGGGAAGAATGTCCCTTACATTGGTGTTCAGTAAGAAGAATGCCCCGTACATTGGAGGTCAGTGGGAAGAATGTCCCTTACATTGGTATTCAGTGGGAAGGATTCCCCTTACATTGGTGGTCAGTGCGAAGAATGTCCCTTACATTGGTGTTCAGTGAGAAGAATGCCCCTTACATTGGTGTTCAGTGAGAAGAATGCCCCTTACATTGGTGTTCAGTGGGAAGAATGTCCCTTACATTGGTGTTCAGTGGGAAGAATGTCCCTTACATTGGTATTCAATGGGAAGAATTCCCCTTACATTGGTGGTCAGTGGGAAGAATGCCCTTTACATTGGTGTTCAGTGGGAAGAATGTCCCTTACATTGGTATTCAGTGGGAAGGATTCCCCTTACATTGGTGGTCAGTGCGAAGAATGTCCCTTACATTGGTGTTCAGTGAGAAGAATGCCCCTTACATTGGTGTTCAGTGAGAAGAATGCCCCTTACATTGGTGTTCAGTGGGAAGAATGTCCCTTACATTGGTATTCAGTGGGAAGGATTCCCCTTACATTGGTGGTCAGTGCGAAGAATGTCCCTTACATTGGTGTTCAGTGAGAAGAATGCCCCTTACATTGGTGGTCAGTGGGAAGAATGTCCCTTACATTGGTGTTCAGTGGGAAGAATGTCCCTTACATTGGTATTCAATGGGAAGAATTCCCCTTACATTGGTGGTCAGTGGGAAGAATGCCCTTTACATTGGTGTTCAGTGGGAAGAATGTCCCTTACATTGGTGTTCAGTGAGAAGAATGCCCCTTACATTGGTGTTCAGTGGGAAGAATGTCCCTTACATTGGTGTTCAGTGGGAAGAATGTCCCTTACATTGGTATTCAATGGGAAGAATTCCCCTTACATTGGTGGTCAGTGGGAAGAATGCCCTTTACATTGGTGTTCAGTGAGAAGAATGTCCCTTACTTTAGTGATCAGTGGGAAGAATGCTTGTTACATTGGTGGTTAGTGGGAATAATGCCCCTTACATTGATGGTGAGTGGGAAGAATGCCCCTTACATTGGTGTCCAGTAAGAAGAATGCCCCTTACGTTGGTGTCCAGTGGGAAGAATGCCCATTACATTGGTGGTCAGTGGGAAGAATGCCCCTTACATTGGTGTCCAGTGAGAAGAATGGCCCTTACATCGGTGGTCAGTGGGAAGAATGTCCCTTATATTGGTATTCAGTTGGAAGGATTCCCCTTACATTGGTGGTCAGTGGGAAAAATGTCCCTTACATTGGTGTTCAGTGGGAAGAATGCCCCTTACATTGGTGTTAATTGAGAAGAATGTCCCTTACATTGGTGATCAGTGAGAATAATGTCCCTTACTTTGGTGATCAGTGAGAAGAATGCTCGTTACATTGGTGGTGAGTGGGAAGAATGTCCCTTACTTTGCTGATCAGTGAGAAGAATGCTCGTTACATTGGTGGTGAGTGGGAAGAACGCCCCTTACATTGGTGGTGAGTGGGAAGAATGCCCCTTACATTGGTGGTGAGTGGGAAGAATGCTCCTTACATTGGTGGTCAGTGGGAAGAATGCCCCTTACATTGGTGGTGAGTGGAAAGAATGCTCCTTACATTGGTGGTCAGTGGGAAGAATGCTCTTTACATTGGTGGTCAGTGGGAAGAATGCCCCTTACATTGGTGGTGAGTGGAAAGAATGCTCCTTACATTGGTGTTCAGTGGGAAGAATGCCCCTTACATTGGTGTTCAGTGAGAAGAATGTCCCTTACTTTGGTGGTCAGTGGGAAGAATGCCCCTTACATTGGTGTTCAGTGAGAAGAATGCCCCTAACATTGGTGGTCAGTTGGAAGAATGCTCCTTACATTGGTGATCAGTGGGAAGAATGCCCCTTACATTGGTGGTGAGTGGAAAGAATGCTCCTTACATTGGTGTTCAGTGGGAAGAATGCCCCTTATATTGGTGTTCAGTGAGAAGAATGTCCCTTACTTTGGTGGTCAGTGGGAAGAATGCTTGTTACATTGGGGGTGAGTGGGAAGAATGCTTGTTACATTGGGGGTGAGTAGGAAGAATGCTCCTTACATTGGTAGTCAGTGGGAAGAATGCCTCCCTTACAGAAAGCTAAAAAGATCTGCCCAGTGGCATTGAACCTTGAATTATGCAGGCACTATCAGATAAGAGGTAAATCATCTACAGTTTAAGGAACACCTACCAACCTCTGGGGGACCTCTAGGGTTCTATGGAACCCTGGTTGGCAATGGCTAATTAAAACCTTTGGCTACTCCAGAAGGTCAAATGAAGTCAAAGGTTCACAGTCATCATAACTGTACACACTGGATAATAGGGGAAGCGCTACCATAGATATTCACAAAACCATAGGGGTATCTGTACCAGCATAATAGTCTGTCCTGGCACAATTCTTCATATTGTCGTGACTGATCCACGCAGCCCTAGAATGAATGACACTTAGGGGTTTACTTACTAAAGCTGGAGAGTACAAAACCAGGCTCACTTTTGCATAGAAACCAATCAGCTTCAAGGTTTTGTTGCCAAAGCTTAATTAAACAAGCTGAGGTTAGAAGCTGATTGGTTTCAATGCAGATGTGAGAATGAGTTTGCCCTCTCCAGCTTTAGTAAATAACGTCAGTGTCCGTGTGGCTAGACAGCAAGGCAACTGACATTTTCAGATGTTAACAATAACAGCTTTGAGGTTTCTCTCATGGCAAGGTGACAGGCAGTGACAAAAGCTTTTCGAAGCTTTGCTGGCTTTGATGCATATAGGGGCAATAGCTACATTGCCATACTATTATGGCCCTAAAAGACATATTTGTGACTTATTTTATCTCTCTGTGGCAGTGTTTTCATATTTTGCCTCCACAAAAACCCCAATAGTTCATCTCATTATTTATTCCACAAAAAACATGAGTATAATGAAAAATAGTGTCAAGGTTTTCACCTTAAATAATTTGATAGCCTCTGTCTGCAGTGCTTCTGACGGTAATGTAGTAAGAGGTGATGTTATGGCTTCTTTGCTGTGACATAATGCTGGATGTCTCCAAACCTGGGTACCTACATAAGGAAACAATAACAGCCAGTTTACATAAGGCGTGGAACTCATAGCTGACCTTGGGGTAGACAGGAGGAAATTCATGGGATGAAAAATAAAAAAAAAAAGGTTGGCTCAAAAGCACTTAGAAAAGAGCAAGAAACAGTACTGAAATACTAAAAGCCCTCTGTCAGGGTTTGACTTACCACCACTACCACTACAGTCCTTATTTGCAAATAAGAAATCCCTCCATAATGGATACAGACAGAAAAAAGTGTTCAACAAAGCATCTAACCCATCACCATTCCACCAAAAATGGTCCTTTTATGTGAACACTTTAAAAGTAGCACTTACAGGAAATCAGACAGTGGTAGACTTATGGGTGCACAACAAGGTGGACCGAACCCAGAGTTGGAGAAAAAAGGACAAATGAGGATGCTGGAGAACCCTACACAAAAGAATGAGTTGGGAATAGGTGGGCTTATAAGGAGGATCTCTGTGGGTCTTTGAGCATCTTCAGTTGGTCTTTCTCCTCCATTGCTCAGGTGGGGTAAACATGCTATGCACACTGAGGGCACCTTAATGCTTGCCAATATCTATAAGTACAATTATTAAGTGCCTATTTCTTATCGCTCGTGTCAGTGCAACCAGTAATTTGTAAGCATCTTCCCATGATGCAGTGCTCAGCCCAAATGGCCAATTGCTGGGCCTGTACACTGTCACATTGCAAAAGGAAAAGTCAGCACTCCCTCTAGGCTCTGGGCATTTTGATGACAGAGAAATAAGTTGCAGAGGATCACTAAAGATTGCTACAGTTATGCTAAATTAAATAACGTTTTGTTGTGCCTTCCCTAATAATTAAATCCAGTGACTAATAAATACCAAAATTCCATAGTATGGTACAATATTAATAAATGTAAACCACAAAAAATAAATATATATTTATGTAAAATAAAAAATATATATATATAAAAGTCCAAGTTCATAAAGTGTAGAAATCTTCAAACAGTATTCTTTCTTGCGGTGAACTTAAAACAAACTCCATACATGTTAATATTCCTTAATCCATGCACAGTGACTTCTACACCATTCAAATATGTGCTCACCATCAGATGTGACTGGTCATCACTGTCACTTGACTTCCTCAGGATTTGCTTTCTTCACCCGTGAAGAGGTCATGTGACCGTGACGACACGTGTTGGGCAGAGCCAGGTGACGAGTCCCAAGATTGGAAGTGAGGCAGGAACCACGGCCCCACTGTCTGTCATTATATTTATTAAATATAAGTGCATCACTATTTAAATAAAACCGCGTTACTAATCTTCTACACCATGGGGATATCCTTTGTTGCATGAGCTTGATTGTAAAACAGAACCTGAACATTTAAAGGGAATCACCCCAGTGTGGGGAAAGCATTTCTGACCTGGTTGCACACAGGTCAAATCTGATGGTGAGCACATATTTGAATGGTGATAGGAATCACTGTGCATGGATTAAGGAATATTAACACATATGGTGGAGTTTGTTTTAAATTCACTGCAAGAAAGAATACTGTTTGAAGATTTCTACACTTTATGAACTTGGACTTTATATATATATATATATATATATATATATATATATTACAAATACATTTTACATATGTATTGTTTGTGGTTTACATTTATGAATTTGTTCCATACTATGGAATTTTGGTATTTATTAGTCACTGGATTTAATTATTAGGGAAGGCGCAACAAAATTTAATTTAATTTAGCATTTTGTTGGATTGTGGGAACACTATGATTTATATACAAAACCCACAAAACCCGAGTCCTGGGAGTGGTATTCCTGCTAGTGCCAGACCCCACTTTGGGGAGGTACATCCAAAAAATACCATATCAAAACAAACACCACAAGGATAAGGCACCTCTAAGGCTACAAAAAGCAGTTTTATTTAATTGGAAGTGAAAAATATAATATGTCAAACAAATCAGTATATGCCCACAAGCCACCCAGGAGACACTATAATTTGTTTGCAGCTACCCATTATTGATAATAGCACTCTTTAACAAGAGTGAGTTTGTTGTGATTAAATTCATTTTATTTGGTAGCGTGCGATAACACTAAATCACCTAGTATTGCTACAGTTATAAAGCTGGGAAACTGGAACTTGAAAAAATAATTACAGATTAGTACTTCAGCAGTGGCATACTAAGGTATGATGTCTTTAAAAAAATTAGAACAGACACCCCTCTTGTTCCCAATCAAAGCAGGGAAAAGGTAAACGGGACTTTATATGTGCCATGATCGTTTCACAAAGAATTTGCTTCCTTAGGATCCACGTCTTTATTCTATACAGTAAATTACACATTCTATAAGCACCAACTGTAGATTTCTTTCATCAGAATATCCCATATATACACAAATTCACCCACAAAAAACACTGAATCAGAATAAAAATTTTCTGAATGGGGCCACCAGCGTGAGTCGAAAAGTCCCAGCTATGTTAACATATCCCCATATCTTATGTGAATACACTATCCTCATATGGTCACTGCCTCAATGCAGAAAAGCTATCATTATTATTATTTTTATTATACAGTATTTATATAGCACCAAAGGGTATGCTCAGCGCTGTACAGTAGCAAGGGGGACAGAACATGAGACAAGACAGTAACAATACAACACACGAGGGGTTCGAGGGCCCTGCTCTTTCGAGCTTACAATCTAGGAGGGAGGAGAAGGTGGCACAGGAGGAGATGGCTGTGGGGGATGGAGTGGCGGGAGGAGTGGAGGAGGTTAGTTGTTAGGTGAGGTCGGGTGTTAGCTGAGGTTGGGGTAGGCTTCCCTGAAGAGGAGGGTTTTCAGGGTGCGCCTGAAGGTGAGAAGGGTAGGCGACAGTCTGATGGATTGGGGTAGGGAGTTCCAGAGGATGGGGGAAGTCCTGGAGAAGTCCTGCAATCGGGTGTGGGAGGAGGAGACCAGGGAGCTAGAGAGTAGGAGGTCCTGTGAGGAGCGGAGGGCACGGGTAGGGTAGTATTTGGGTATCAGGTCAGTTATGTAGTTTGGGGCGGCATTGTGAATGGCTTTGTAGGTCAGAGTTAGCAGTTTGAATCATGAGAACCAAAATACTTACAGGAGTCACCATCCAGACTTAGCAGTTTGCACACCAACTGCTCAAACTCTGTGCCCACACTCGCTCCCATCACTCCAGCTGCCATGGTTAAGTGATAGTGCCAGGTATCCTAAAACACACCCCAAAACAATTATAACCCATAGATGTTACAAGAATAACATATTTCTGTACACCTGTGCCTCACATTATCATGTTTAATTTCAACTTTATATATACAGCCCTGGCCAAACGTTTTGAGAATGACACAAATAATAATTTACCTGCAAGGAAACACATGCAATCATCATTGCTTTGCACAAAATGGGATTCACATGCAAGGATATTGCTGCTACTAAGATTGCACATAATTCAACTATTTACTGAGTCATCAAGAACTTCAAGGAGAGAGGTTCAATTGTTGTGAAGAACGCTTCAGACGCCCATGAAAATCCAGCAAACGCCAGGACTGTTTAATAATGTTGTTTAAGCTGCGGGATCGGGACACCACCAGTACAGAGCTTGCTCAGGAATGGCAGCAGGCAGGTGTGAGTGAATCTGAATGCACAGTGAGGTGAAGACTTTTGGAGGATGGCCTGGTGTCAAGAAGGGCCAAAAAAAAGCCACTTCTCTCCAGAAAAAATATCAGGGACTGACTGCTATTCTGTAAAAGGTACAGGGATTGGACTGCTGACGGCTGAGGTAAAGTCATTTTCTCTGATGAATCCCCTTTCTGATTATTTGGGGCATCTGGAAAAAACCTTGTCCGGAGAAGAAAAGGTGAGCACTACCATCAGTCCTATCTCATGCCAACAGTAAAGCATCCTGAGACCATTCATGTGTGGGGTTGCTTCTTGGCCAAGGGAGTGGGCTCACTCACAATTTTGCCTAAGAACACAGCCATGAATAAAGAATGGTACAAAAACATCCTCCAAGAGCAACTTCTCCCAACCATCCAGGAACAGTTTGGTGACGAACAATGCCTTTTCCAGCATGATGGAGCACCTTGCCATAAGGCAAAAGTGATAACTAAGTGGCTTGGGGAACAAGACATTGAAATTTTGGGTCCATGGCCAGGAAACTCCCCAGACCTTAATCCCATTGAGAACTTGTGGTCAATCTTCAAGAGGCAGGTGAACAACCCCCCCCTTCCACAAATTCTGACAAACACCAAGCATTGATTATGCAAGAATGGGCTGCCATCAATCAGGATGTAGCACACGATTTGATTGACAGCATGCCAGGGCGAACTACAGAGGTCTAGAGAAAGAAGGGTCAACACTGCTAACATTGACTCTGCATAAACTTAATGTAATTGTCAATAAAAGCCTTTGACACTTCCGAAATGCTTGTAATTATACTTCAGTATACCATAGTAACATCTGACAAAAAGATCTAAAAACACTGACACAGCAGACTTTGTGTTAATATGGGGCAGCACAGTGGCTAAATGGTTAGCCCTTCCGCCTGGCAGCACTAGGGTCATTGGTTCAAATCCCAGCCATTGCACCACCTGCCTGGAGTTTGCATGTTCTCCCTGTGCCTGTGTGGGTTTCCTCCAGGTACTCTGGTTTCCTCCCACACTCCAAAGACATGCTGGTAGGTTAATTGGAGCCTGTCTAAATTGTCCCTAGTATGTATATGTATGAACGTAAGTTAGGGACCTTAGATTGTACACCCCTTGAGGGTTAGGGACTGATGTGAATGTACAATATATATGTGTAAAGCGCTGTGTAAAATTGATGGTACTATATAAGTACCTGAAATAAATAATATTTGTGTCATTCTCAAAATTTTTGGTCAGGGCTGTAATTAGCACCTTTCAGGTTTCACTATGCCATTTGGCAGAAAAGTAATACTCTGCATAAGCTTATGATATGCAGCAGCCATAAGGGTCCCTGGCCCCGCTTGTGCATGTCAGCGTACAGTTTGCATTTTTACACTCAGGCTACATTGAGAAAAAAAAAAACAGACATTGGTACCCATGCTCTTACCTTCTCATGTTTGGATCCGATAAGAAGGTATGTGGGGTCCTGCTCTTTGGGATGGATAACAATGGTGTAATGGGAAGACAGGAGGCTGCGTCTGCTGGTTTCATAGTCCTCATCAGAATCACAGGTTCGATCTACTTCTTCTATTTTAGCTTCCCAGAGCTTGATTTGGCCCAGCGGAAACTGAATGAAATATCAGAATGTATTCATAATATCTATATGCTGGTCATCAATATAGCCCATTAAATACGTAGAACAACTGTCCTCGACCTGTTACTTAGTGCTCGTTCACACTAGGCTGTTTTGCCAACGCTTGCCAAACGCCCCTATAGCGTTTGGCAAGCGTTGGTCCGGTGTTTGCGAAGCGTTTTTAACGCTCGGCAAACGCTCCGCAAACGCCGCATGCGCGGTTTAGCGGCGGTTGCTAGCCGTTTGCCGAGCGTTAATAACGCCCCACAAACGCCTATAATGCATTTGAGTGGTGTTACCGCTCCGCAAACACCCCGCAACCGCGTCGCAACCGCACCGCAAACGCCGGCCGGGCGTTTGCGGAGCGGCACCATAGACGAGAATAGGAGGCTTCAAAGCCTCCTGACTCGACCAGAGGCGTCCGTTTTGCCGCGACGCAACGCGACGCGACGCAAACGCTCCTGTTAGAACAGCACCATGTGCTGTAATGTCCAGAATTGGCAGAGGCGTTTGGGAAGCGGTAAAAACGCTTCCCAAACGCCTCTCTGCCGCCTGCACACAAGGCTAGTGTGAACGTAGCCTTACAGCGGAGTTCCACCCTTTTTGCCCGGGGGCCCCATGAGTTATCAGTCCGCCCCTGAGCTGGTCTAAAACAGCTTTTGACCAAAAGGGACACTTTTTTGGACGCCATGGACTTTTCATATTTTTACATTTTGTCAAATTTTTACATTTTTTAAATTCCCGCTGGTGCCGCCCCCCATACGTCTCGACGCTCACAGGGAACGGAACCCAGAAGATGGATACCGGCATCGACCGGAGGACATGGATGGGGACGCTGCAGGAGGGGGGACATTGCGGGACCGCAGGACAAGGTAAGTGCTCGAGGGATCCCAGAGCAAAGCTGCAGTGTAATCCCAAGTGTAGCTCAGGGTTACCCCTTTTGGTACTTGGGAATACCACCAGGGGGGTTAATAGCCTATTCATTTTCAAATCAAACTGTTAATTCTCTTTGGTTTCCTGTTTGTAAGACCGGTGACTGCTATGCTGCCTATTTCCCCAGCCACTGGTCTTGGCACATGACTTCTATACTTCTTTCTCTGGGTAGCAGTGATGTAATTCAGCCCCACTTGCAGTGGTGGGCAGGCCAAGACTCTCAGACATATTCTACCTGTACTACACTTCCCTGTGGTTGATAGGAACTGTAGTTTCCTTTTACTGCAGAGAGAGGATAATCCCGGCAGTTACACCTTCAACTTGGCAGAGCAGATGTTGTTATCTTTATGAATTATAGAGATGAGGTCATGAAAATTCAATTAGACTTTTCACCTAAATGGTAAGGATTTTCAAAATGTTATGAACTGTTTAGTGTTTTGAGTAGGGGGTGTACTAATAGGTGATTCTTTTGCCTATCCCAGGGCTCTTCTTTAAGGTTTTCAATAAATATGTTCTGTATTCACCAATTTAAAATTGGCTTTCATTGGCATTATGGATTAATCCTTTTGACACTTTTCCTACTGCTCTTACCTTTTCTTCTTGACTGCGAAAATAATATAATGTTTTTCCAACCAATGTACACCAAACTCTCTTAGAGTATCCATGTTTGACCTGTAAAATGTAAAAAAAACAACGTATTTCAAGATACATTCTCCAAGATAGACTATTTACACTTTCACTGACTTATTGATTTACCCTAGGTTCAGACCTATGCGGATTTCAGTGCATTTTCCAGTTTGCAGAAACACGTGTTCATTTAACATGATTCCCTATGGATCTTGTTCACATCAGTGTGTTTTGAGCCAGTGCAGATCTTTGAAAGGGTCAGGGACTTTTTTTTGCAGCAGCCTGCGTTTTGAGTGTAATAGACTTTAAAAAAAAAATGCAAGTATTTCGTTTTTGATGCTTTTTTATGCATTTTTCATTTTGCATGTTGTGTTTTGTGTGAAATTAAAGTGTTACTAAACCCGCAACAGTAAAATCAGTCTGTACAGTATATGCAGTAAAGCATGCTTGTTATACTCACTGTGGAACCTAAGGAGTTAATCCTCTGCAATGTGTAAAAATACTTTTTGATCCTGACTTCTCTGATCCTCCCCTTCTTCCAATGTCCCCCTCTTATCTCTTGATAAGACATATTGTGTGGGGTCACTCTGCACATGCTCAGTTTGGTGTGTATTGCTAGAGAGGTTTTTTTTTTGGGGGGGGGGGGGTGCATGTCATCAGCACAGGGCCAATCAGGACTGTCCAGACAGAGGTCAGGGGCTCTGCATCCTCCTGGAGCTAAATGAAAACACCTCCTACAAGCTTTAATATGTGCTTGGCTGGACACTGATAGAAGTCACAAGACTGCTATATACTGCTGATGAGAAAAGGTATTCAGCAGTTTATATTTACTAACATCAATCTGTTATAGGCTGGGTGGGACAGTCCTCATTGTGACTGGGCGTCATATGACGTCCTGTCAAAAGGAGCCAGCCATGCAGCGGAGCCATCTGTCACCGGCTGTGTCCACAGGACACAGCTGGTGACTGATCACAACACTGGCTTGTTGCCAGTGTCATGTGACCAATCACAGCAGATCACGTGTCAATTGTACACAATGGATGGCTTCCTGTCATGCCATCCATTGTATACAATTGTGGTGTTAGCTGTGATTGGTCAAACCAGTCACATGGTACAGACAGGGCCAATCACAGCCCATCTGTATCCTGTGATGAGCTTTGCCTAATCACAACGAAAGACTGAATGAATCAGTTTAATTCAGTAACAATGATTGCAAATATCAATGAAATACATTGGTTTTAGCAATTAAAAAAAAAAAAAATCCTGATCACTTGCCCAGAATATTTCAGTGTTGCTATGGTAACATTGTATTGCTTTGGTCAGTGTGTTGAAAAAAAAATAGTAAAAAAAAATTTTAATTTCTACATTTTCCAAAAAAATGTAACAAAAAATTACAACCTCCAAAAAACCACGATTTTCACCAAAGAAATGTAGCAGAATACATTTTTACCTAAATTTATGAAGAAATGTTATTTGTTTGCAAACTTTTATACCACTCCATCCCCCACAGCTATCTCCTCCTGTGCCACCATCCCCTCCCTCCTAGATTGTAAGCTCGAAAGAGCAGGGCCCTCAATCCCCTCATGTTTTGCATTGTATTGGTATTGTTCTGTCACATGTTCTGTCCCCCTTTGTAATGTACAGCGCTGAGCGAACTATTGGCGCTTTATAAATACTGTATAATAATAATAATAATAACATAATTGTATTTCCATGTTGTGTGTACTGTGGGAGACCAGATATAGTGAATGCAGGGTCCGGGGTTCAGCAACACTTTAACAACCGATGAGTTGTCAGCTGTCAGCTGCGTTCCTGCTGACAGCTGAATATAAACAAACCTATTGCTGGCAATTTAAAAAGTAAAAATAAATTGTGAAAAAAACAACACAGGGTCCCCCCCCCCCCCCAATCCATACCAGGCCCTTCAAGTCTGGTAAGGATTTAAGTGGCAACACAATGGCAAAGTTTAAAAAAAATGGCGTGGGGTCCTCCCCTAAAATCCACACCAAGTCAAGAAGGAAGGCGGGGGGGAATGAATGAGCGCTCCCACTTCCTGAACCATTCCAGGCCACATGCCTTCAACATGGGAACATAGAAAGTATTGCACTCACATGACAGAAATGACAGCATGCCAAAATATCCACAATAACCGTAAAGGGTATCTGTATATCACATGAAGCGAGCGTCTCACCCGATCCTCCTCGCTGCTCGCGAGCGATACTTCACCTCCGACGGGGGATATAAGGTGGATGCCTCATTACAGAATACGTCATGTGGCTCGACCCTAACACGTTTTGTCACCTGACTTTATCAAAGGGTGATATACAGATACCCTTTACGGTTATTGTGGATATCTTGGCAAGCTTTCATTTATTTCATGTGAGTACAATACTTTCTACCCAATAAATGGTTTTTAATGGATTCACGCTATGAGTTTCCTTTTACATCTTTCCCTGATTACAGAGTGTAATAGTCTGGAGGATGTCCCACCATCATATCATCTCTAATTGATGAAGGGATTGTTGATTGATGATCTGCACTACGCTGACACTCACCACAAGTGCTATTGCCTATCAGGTTTGTGAGGGCCACGATATCTGGTGAGTGCCACTGAATTGGGGGAGGTTTTCCTCTGGAGCACGTGGTGATATCTGAGTGCATTTTATTCAACTGATTATCGTTATGCTCACGTGGTGATCTCGGTGGATCAATAAGGACTTTGTACTTCATCACAATTTTCATTTTGCAGTTGGTGGACTTATGTCAAATGATTTAAATATTTGTGTATATTTATTGAAGTGTTATATATTGTGTCATATTTTCACTTTGCTATTGTGTTTTATAATAATTTTTTTTGTGCTGCTTTTATTTGTCATTGTTTTATGAGGTGATTATTGGATTGTTCACTATTAGGGCAGCTGCATGCTTACACATTTTATATATTCATTTATTAATGTAGGTGCGTGATTTATTGTGCACTTTTTCAGGTGTTAGGTTTTATATATATTAACATCACATTTGCGCGGTGAATATACAGTTTATATATTATACATAGTTACATTGGTCCAGCCTATACCAATGTAACTATGTATATACCATACCTGGCCAATACCCCTGGAAGCTGGAAATCACTGAAGTACACATCAGTGATCTCCATTCACTTACGGGTCCCATGCAGAGTGGCTGGCTTGAAGCATTGTGAGCACAGGAGGTTAGCCGCTCAGTACAGGTGCCATTCAGAGAATGCTTTGCATTTTCTGGAACAATGCAAAGTGTTCTCTGATTGGACAGGGTGGAGAGAATGATGTCACTGCCCTGCCTCTTCACTTCATCCAATCAAAGACTTGCTTTGCATTCATTCAGAAAATGCAAAACATTCTCTGAATGTTACCTGTTCCCAGAGCCAGATTTAGACCTTGGGTGTCCAGGGGTACTTCAGGTTCCCCCTCATACACAGAGTTGGCTTACATTCTCAGTGACAGGCGCACATTTTTAAAATACATGACACAACGTCATTCTGACGTCACATGGGCACACACAGTCATAGCGCTGTATGTGTGGTTTACATGAGTTCGTTTTTAAAAATTTTAATAATTTTTATTTGATTTTAAATTTAATAAAATACATTCTTTTTTTTATTACATATTTTATATAATTGTATTATTATTTCTCTGTTAATATATATATATATATATATAAATTATTATTGTGTTATGCATTTTTTGCATAGAGGGGGCTCCCTACTGTCAGGGGGAACTTGGTAGTTGCCCTTTTTGCCCTTTATAAATCTGGCACTGCCTTTGCCAAGTGGCCGACCTCCTGTATTCACAATGCATCAGGCCAGCCACTCAGAACAGAACCTGGAAGGAAGTGGAGATCACTGGAGTAGCAATGTATACTTCAGTGATTTCCAGCTTCCAGGGGCACTGGCCATGTATGGTATACACGTAGTTACATTGGTCCAAGCTGGAGCAATGTAGCTATGTAAAATATATCCATACCTAGAATTATTTTTTAAGGAGACCACTGGAAATTAGACACAACCAATGCATGGATAGTCAGGGGTGGACTGACAACACATGGGGCCCCGGGCAATAGGGGATCATGGGGCCCCTGTGTCCTTGCCTAAACTCAAAAAAGCCTATGAAAAAGGTACCAGTGGCATCTTATTGGGCCCCCTACTGACCCCGGGCCCTCGGTCAGTGCCTGAGTTTCCAAATGGTCAGTCCGCCCCTGTGGATTGTGCATGCTTGGTATGGAAGGTTTTGGAGAAGGGTTAACAAATCCACACCTTAGGACAATGGAGCAAAGTTTCTTTGTTCATAATTTCACATAATTTCCCTCCCTTAAAATCAAGAGTGGATATGACCTTTAAGAAAACTTCCTTAATCAGTTCTTTCATAAGTTTCTGACCTTTGTGAGGAGCCCCTTCACAGTGGGCTTGACATCTGGCTGCGTGAAGAGCACACTGGCTGTTTGGACCCGGAGAACATTTTGCAACACTCGTACCCACTCATCCAAGATATTAGGAGAATCTGCCGTCAGGTAATACGTTCGTTTCTCTGTCACCAGCTGAGAGAAGAAGCATGAGAATCAGATGAATCAACATAGGAAAATATATAAAAACACTTTTAGGAAGACAAACAGTACATTTAGAGTATCGAAAAGCCTTGAGTATCACCAGGACAGGAAGTATGGTGAAATCTCACTAATGGGAACTCAGACGGTGATAATAGACAAATCCATCCAACATATGTCACAAAGTCCAAGTGCTGCGCACTCTGCCACAAGCTGTGGTGGGACAAGGGACACTGTAGAAACTGGCTGCTGAACTCCTGCAGCTCCTCCATTCATAAAAAAACAGTCCAATCGCTAATGCTGGGAGACAGTCAAATGATAATGTCAATATGTAAAATTAGAGATGTGCTTTCTGAATGAGTCTCTGTGAAAACAGTCTATAATTGAAAGAACATCAAAGATTATTAATTAATAAAATTGATAGCCCTCTATACATATCACCCTGGGGGGGGGGATTAAGTGAAACAAAGTCACTAGTCTCAATTGTAATATACATGACTGTAGCAACCATCCAGGAAAGAATATCTTACACTCGTCCGGCAGATGACAGCGGTGTGCCGATGGTGGTGCAAAGGCCGCAGTGTGGTGTACTCCCTATGAGTCGGGATCGCTAAAGATGGACTGTGCGGACTATCTCCAATGTAACCAGGATCCCATTCGCAGACAGCTACTCACCAGAAGTGGCAAGCCGAATGTGATGTCATCAACCCTCGAGAGGTGTGCCACCAGAAGTGGCACGCCGAATGTGATGTCATCAACCCTCGAGAGGTGCGCCACTGGTCGGAGCCAGGACCTTGGATGGAATGCAAGCTAGAACCCTCCAGATGGAGCCTGGTCTTTCACCATGACAATGTGTTTCGGCCGTGACCCTTTCTCAAGTCTGTTGAAATAAATCCATCCAACACCTAAGCCTGAATGCCATTTATGGGAAATGCACAGATACCTGTGATACCATGCTATGTCTCACAAAATAGAAATAGCCAGCACCCCAAAAGAGCATCAGTTGTTTATTAGGACTCAAAAAAAAAAACGTTTAGGTGCCTCACTGGACAACTTTCTCAAAGGCCCAAAACACTGATGGAGGAACATGTGTTTTTTTATTTATCACCTGTTTTGATGAGATCTCAATAAACTGAGGCTCATTATGGGGTGCTAGCTTTTCCAATTTTATGAGTAATAAAAACCCGACACAAGTTCTAGCCTTTGCCCACTCTAACTAAAACTTAAATGGTGTTGGATGGTGTGCCACCTTAGAACATTAAAAACACATTTGCATTGTTGGCCAAGGAAAATATCTTAAAAAATAAAAAGTCACCTCGAAAGTGGAGGCCTTAAAAACTGTAAATCATGAAGACATATGAATGGAAGGTATGAAGAAATGTAGATATGTACATATTGTTTAGTCGTATAGGACTCTTTTTTGGGACAATCTGGGCAACAGGTCCGATACACTTGCGTGCCTTTTTTACTGTATTTTCTTGGCATTTTTTTGAGGTAGGTCAGAAGGTCTTGCCGCAACCTTCTCCAATTCCTTGAGCTTGGGACTAGCATGCAGAATGTAACTTGTTTATAGTCAATATGTATGCACATCCTAGGCTGATTTAGACACGAGCCAGTTAATCTACCAGCATGTCTTCGGACAAGCAGTACCTAGAAGAAACCCACACACACACAGGGAGTACATGCAAACTCCATGCAGTTAAGAGGAAATAACCAAGACCAAATCAGGACTACAACAACAAGATGAAAGTGAACTGAGATTGGAGAAATGGTAATATGGGGTTCTCCAGTAACACAAAATGAAGCAATAAAAAAAAAAAAAAGTTCAATCATTGTGATGGACAATTGAGATCTGGCTTGGTACCTTTGGACACTGTTTTGTAATTGCTCAACAGAATTACTAAATAAAAACATTTTTTAAACATGGTCTCAATTCACAAAGCTAACACACCAGGCTAAGTCTATTCATTTGAAAAAAAAGTGTCCATCAACGTGTTACTAAACCCTCAACAGTAAAATCTTTTTTATCTGCTTTTGCTGTCTCCAATCCATTTGCTCTAGTTGGAGCAGCAGTGGCAAGTCTGCATATGCTCTGTTTGGTGTGTATTGCTGAAGTTTTTTTGGGGGGGGGAAGGGTACACAGGGCCAATCAGCGCTGTCCAGACAGAGGGTCGGGAGTTTTGCAGCCTCATAGGACAGTCAGAGGAGAATGAAAAATCACCCAAGATTAACCAGTGCTTGATTGGACACTCATAGAAGTCACAAGACTTCTATATACTGCTGATGAGAAAAGGTATTTAGCAGTTTATATTTACTAAAATAATTGCATTTCCACATTGCGTGTACTGTGGGAGGCCAGACAGAGTGAATGCAGGGTCCGGGGAGACCAGATATAGTGAATGCGGGGTCCAGGGAGACCAGATATAGGGAATGCAGGGTCCGGGGGAGACCAGATATAGTGACTGCAGGGTCTGGGGAGGCCAGATATAGTGAATGCAGGGTCCAGGGAGACCAGATATAGTGAATGCAGGGTCCGGGGAGAGCAGATATAGTGAATGCAGGGTCCGGGGAGACCAGATATAGTGAATGCAGGGTCCGGGGAGATCAGATACAGTGAATGCAGGGTCCTGGGAGACCAGATATAGTGAATGCAGGGTCCAGGGAGACCGGATATAGTGAATGCAGGGTCCTGGGAGACCAGATATAGTGAATGCAGGGTCCCGGGAGACCAGATATAGTGAATGCAGGGTCCGCGGAGACCAGATATAGTGACTGCAGGGTCCGGGGAGACCAGATATAGTGACTGCAGGGTCCTGGGAGACCAGATATAGTGAATGCAGGGTCCTGGGAGACCAGATATAGTGAATGCAGGGTCTGGGGAGACCAGATATAGTGAATGCAGGGTCTGGGGAGACCAGATATAGTGAATGCAGGGTCCGGGGAGACCAGATATAGTGACTGCAGGGTCCGGGGAGACAAGATATAGTGACTGCAGGGTCTGGGGAGACCAGATATAGTGAATTCAGGGTCTGGGGAGACCAGATATAGTGAATGCAGGGTCCGGGGAGACCAGATATAGTGACTGCAGGGTCCGGGGAGACCAGATATAGTGACTACAGGGTCCGGGGAGACCAGATATAGTGACTGCAACTCCTGGGTTTAGTAACACTTTAAGGATTGAAAATTGCAGCTATATGAGTAAATTAGGGAGCCTTATCTTTGTGTTTTGTGAACTGTACCTTATATGTGTATATACAATGTGTAAGGTGTGTGGCTGGGAACAGAGAGCATAAATGCTGCCATATGGTATCTCCATCTAAAAAAGAATTAGAACACTTTACAAATTAATATGTTATATGTGATTTGTCATTTACCTGCACCGTCTGCTTCCCATCACCTCGCACTATGTGACTGGAGGAGTTTAATTCAATCTGACCCTGAGGCTTGCGGATTACATCACTCTGCATGGGAAAATGCCAATACTTTAGCGCTAAGTTTACAAAATAAGTTCAGCTATAAAACAGGTATTACTCTAAACATGTAAAACAACAAGATGGCACACAAAACAGATGGGTGCCATGCTATCTACTAAAGAAATAAGATAATCTAAAATCATACAAAATGGTAATTCAGTGCCCAGATTCTTATGTGTCTCAAGGATTCAAAGCACAAGATTTGCTTACTGGACCTTCTAACTGTGCATTAGAAGTCTCAGTTCCTTTTTTGCATTCTTTGTGATACTCAAGTTCATTTTGAACCCAGAAGTTAGCTGTCATTACTGGGCCAATAAGTTGCAGGCAGCAGATTGCCCACCACACTACTGAGGTGCACAAAGGGGAGGGATGCTCGTGACATCATTGACCTAATATGGGCATATGGCTATATTAGGACAATGACATTGTAGCGGAATTAGGTCAATGATGTCATGAGCATCCCCACTCCTTCACACACATGCAGCTGCAGGGCAAGGAATATCTTGCCCACAGCTCATTGCCCTAGCAATGGCAACTAATTTCTGGGTTAGGACTGAATCTGGTTCATGCCTAGTTGCCAGAAAGAAAAAAAAAAAGTAATTACTCCTTGAAGTGTCCATTGCAGCTAGGTAGACTTGAGCCCACCAGTACAAGTCCTCAGGGTGGTTAAAGTAGCCCTTATATTATGGAAATTTTTTTCTTTCCACTACTGGTAGAAGGAAAGAAAATCGCTCAATTCTTCCATCAGCACAGTCAGTGTTGACATGGGAATCACTCCCATAGTTGCCGGTAATGATCACATGAAAAAAAGCTGACAGGCTGGTTATACTAAAGTCAATTGATGGATCAACTTCACTACAACCAGCATGTCCATAGATGGAGTGAATCCCATCCAGTCCCTGCTGAACTGGCCAAGATTTGATCAACCTATGGTTGACTTTAGGATATTAGATTGTTGCAGGGAATAAATGGGCAGGGGAGCAGGTGGGAGCATTTGGCCTCATAAAATATGTTGGGCTGGTGGACCTGACTGAAGATACTTTATTATGCACCCAACATGGCCACCCTCTACCTACCCCTTGGCCCAGCACTGCTTAAAGGGCTGTGTAAATCACAGGTCTGGTTGGACACAATTACAGTTCCTTTGACAGGCAAAACAGTTCTCATTGATTCATTTCAATTGTGAATTTGGCTTTAGTTTTAATAGAATTGTGTACTAAGATAAACATGTAGGCGGCCACTGGTGAACCATTTCTCTTAATGCTAGCTGCCTGGCTGTGTCAGGCTCATTCATTATTTATCCTGATGAGTGAGACTGGCAGGTATGGCCTTCTTGGGTTTAACACAAAGTGCATCAGTTGCTATGTCAATGGACATAAGCTATGCTACTCACTGGAGATTTGTAGTAGAGCAGCTCTCCACCTTTAAGTACAAACCATCTTCGCTTCCAGGTTTTAAGCTTGCCTCCCATTTTTAACAAATATCCAGATTTTTCCAAGAGCTCCTGAAATATACGAAGATAAACAGAAACAAAAGTTGCGCATTATTAAAGCAGATACAGAACACACACATTAAGGCGGCTCTGTACTCATTATAATGCCATTAAGCCCGGGGTCACACATATGCGGTTCGTTACACTGCATGTGATTTGCAAAGGAACTGCACCGCATTACTGTGGAAATGACATGCGATTTGTGTGCAGTGCGATTGGAGCCATATATTTTGTTTGGCTCTAATCGCACCGCACCCGCACCAAAAAGGTGCAGGACCCTTTCTTTGGTCCGTACTAGAATCGGATCGCATGGGTATTCACACCTATGTGATCCGATTCTACACATTGCACCGTGTTTTGCGGACCGATTTTGGGGTGTTGTTAACTTAACGTACACACCCGCAGTGGTTCACATGAACGGGGTGCGATTCTAATGCGGTGCGGAATTCGCGCAGAAAACGCTGCAAATTCCGCACTGCATCAGTGTGAACCCAGGGTTAAGGTACTTTTTTTTAAATGCAAGCAATCCATGTACAGCAGAGGTCAGACTGGGTGAAGGAGAAACAGCACAAGTAGCCAATCAGTTGTGCTGCAGTACTTGTCTGCTAACAAGGTGCATGCTGATAGGAGGAAAGAGTGGAGTGACAGCGAGATAAGCATATTAGTCTGCTGCTTCTCCTTTCAGTCACAGGCTGGGAAACAGACAAGACTTGTGGGTGTTAGGGCTCATTCACACTAGCAGTTAAGGGGTGGTAAAACCTCACGGCTGAGCACTGCACCCAACCACTACCCCTTTAGCTGCAAAAGCCACGTCCAAAAGTATACACATGCTGCAGCTGCAATGCTTTGCTTTGATGCCGCAGCAGGAATTATAACCCATTTTGCTTTTGCATAACACCTGCCAAACGCAACCCATTCAAGTAAATGGGGATGATCTGCAGGTACGTCGCAACAGTGTGTAATGCATTTAGTTGTGGCATGCTAGTGTGTGGTTCATAGGGTTAAAGAAGGCACCGAGAAACCAATAAAATGACCCCTTATTGCCTGTCAAAACATGAATCACTTTTCAGAGATCAAAGCTAATGTGAACGAGCCCTCACCAAACTGCAGCAGAGAAAAAACAGGCAGGACTGTGCTGTGTGGCAGAGCTATGTAATTCTTAGAACTGAATGGACAGAAAAGCATTCGGCAGATAAAAAAGCTGCCTATATGGCTCCTCGCAAGACCTCCTACTCTCTAGCTCCCTTGTTTCCTCCTCCCATGCTCGTCTTCAGGATTTCTCAAAGGCTTCACCCATCATCTGGAACTCCCTACCCCAAGCTATGAGGCTATCGCCTACTCTGCTCACCTTTAGGCGCACTCTGAAAACCCATCTCTTCAGGGAAGCCTACCCCGCCCCCAGCTAATACTGGAATCCACTACTCCTCCTACCACTCGATCCCCCACAGCTAATTACCTTTTGTACCACTATCCCCTCCCTCCTAGATTGTAAGCTCCAAGGAGCAGGGCCCTCTAATCCCTCTTGTATTGAACTGTATTGTTACTGTACTGTCTCCCTCCATAATGTAAAGCGCTGAGCAAACTGTCGGCGCTATATAAGTCCTGTATAATAATAATATATGCATTTCTTCTGTTTATCGAGCTGCTTGCCTGGAGTTCACCTTTACATTACACATATCCCATGTGTTTAGTTTCTGACCAAAGCCTATGTCTATGGTTACACCCTTGCACTCAGCTTCCCCCCAAAACATCTGAGGCTCCGTGCCTATGGCTGTATACCTATATGACCCACACATACTGTACATATCTTAACTCCATGACAGTTGTTTTCCTTATCCTCTGCAGCCCCCTGCATATTTCTATCCCCACCCGAAGATATTTTCCAGATAGAAAAATGGAAATTCTTATGTCACTAATTAATTCTGCATGTTGGGCGATCTGCTGCCTAAAAGCACACAGATGGCAGCACAGAACTGAGTATTAATACAGACAAGATAATCTGATAACAGCAAACAGATGATTCTGTGGGTCACTTTAGCTTAACAGTGATATTTGCTGACTTCCTGGACGCAACTACGTCTGAAGAATGTTTGGGTGCTGTTCAACCCAATAGAAAAATATTTCATATATGGGAATTAGAGGTCACAAGCTGGATGTACTACCAGAAGGAGCCAGTGATTGTCAGTCTATTGTTTCTAGCAGCATGTAAACTATTGGATCTGCCATATACTCCATAGAGTAAGCCACCGATATGGTGCTTTAAAAAAGAAAAAAACCTCCAACTCAGTATGCTGGAGATCCTGGAATTTCCTTATTTCCCACATACTGGGATTGTCCTAATATTGGGCCCTTTTGGTCCATGGTCGGAGATGTTATACCTAGGTTCCGTGGCCTAAAGATTAACCCTGTCCATGTCATATTAGGCCTCCCATTTCCATTGATTCTGTATTTGATAAATAAGCTGATCTCACATTCTTACTACTGCTAGATGCCTGATTGCACTTAATATGAAACAAGTAATAAAAAGAATAAAGAAAACTCTGGAAAAAACTCTCCATTTAGGGGTGACTAACCACAGATGTTGGTACAAAGCTAGATTGGAGGAACTTGCTTTGGGCCATTAAGGAGCAACCCTTTGTTAAGACATCCCTTCTTGGAACTTACAGATTCCTTTTTTGCATGTATAACCTTGGTTATATACACAGCTTTGTGGATGTTCAGACCTTGCAATTTTGAGATGTATTTTTGATACACCTTCCTTTTAGAAATGTATGTCCACCCACAGGCCGGGTTGGGGAATAGAGTAGGAGCTCAACCACTACACCTGGTTTTATATTTATGGGTCTCTTGGGATTGAGGTGGTAGGATATGGATCTTTATTCCTTGTCTATTTCTATATGAAACTTCTATCTTCAGTCCTGATAATGCTGAACTCCCATGAAACGCGTAGACTGAATCAAACCTGGAACACTGAGTTTTTCTACAAGTGTACAGTTTATGAATTTGTACACAGGTCTGACTACCCCATATCTGTGGGTAATACGTGTGTTTTAATTTTGCATGTAATAAAACAATCATATTTTTCATGGTTTTTGGCTGTGTTGTTGTACATCACTGGTATCATATTTAAAGTCCCATACAGATTAGATACATTTTTTGCATTTAGATGAATGGTGATGATACCCTCTAGAGATATATTCTCATTATGTTTTTTATTGTATTCAATCAGCCCCCATTTTTTCATAAATACTCTAGAAAGACACAACAAAATATGGACCCTTGGTGCCAAACATCCCCAGCATGGAAATGGCAGCCTCCGAGATCTATAATATTCTACTTCTTGTGACTAAATGTCATGGTCTTGTATCTTCTGTACATTGGAGAGCATATAAGACCCTGTGGAGTTAATATACTAAAACTAATGCTAGTTTTACTACTTAATACTGGTGCACACAAAATTTGGTGCAGCTGTGCATAGTAACCAATCCGCTTCTAACTTCGGCTTGTTCAATTAAGCTTTAACAATAAAACTTGGAAGCTGATTGGTTTCTATGCAGAGCTTCACCAGATTAGGTGTGCTCCGGTATTAGTAAATCTCCAACTGTTGGTCATATATGAATGTATATGATTTACTGGGACAACTGGGACACTACCATGACTACCAAATAGTGAATATTGGCCTCTGGACACGCTACATTCATTGAGAACACATTTCCCCTCTATAGGGGCTTGGATTCCCACATGGAAGAAAAATATATTTGAAATTTATTTTACAAATATTCTTCCCAAATATATTGACATATATTTGAAATGTTACAATTTTGGCCATATTCAAGATATTTAAAAAAAAAAAAAAATCATATATATATGACCCATGTGATACATATACTGTATGTTGAAATGCAATTTTATTACAAAATATATGAAAAATATTTTTAAAAATACATTTCAAATATACTGTATGTCTTCCAAAATACAAATCTACATTTTTGAAATGCATTTACAAGTATATGTAAAAATATATGTTAAAATGACTTATTTATGTTAAAAAAATCTGAAGAATATATTTAAAAAAAAAATATTTTTAAAAATATTTGTTTTTTAAATATATTCTTCAGATTTTTTTAACAGCTTTCACAGATCTCTGCAGAGTATAACTTCACCTCCCTGCCGCCTGCCTCTTGAAGCTTTGAATAGATTCAGAGAAGAGAACTGTAGATAAACAGGCACAACTTATGTGGGAGGATTTGTTTCATCTCTGTGTATCACCCGAGGCCAGTCAATTTACTGGACATATGGAGATTCTATCAGTCCCATCACTTCCTGTTGCAGAAAGACAAAATAAACCACTACTTCGCAATTGGCATCAGCGTTGTCACCCTGCTTTGTGCACTTCTTCACTTGGCCATTGGGCTGCCTATCAGATGCAAAGTAGCATATGCAGACCTGATAGTTCAGTGGCCAACAGGAGTGCACGTGGCAGGCTGGCATGGTTGCTGCTAATTGACATGCAGTGGTTTAGCTTTATTGGTCTCCAGCAGGAAGTGCTTACTGGCAGGATCTCCAGGTAAGAAGCTTTGCAACTGATTCACAAAAACATATATGGTGACCCATGATGTCAAATATACTCAATTAATAGATTGAGTATATTTGACTTAATAGATTTAGGGTTTACATACAAATTTACACTACACATAGAATGTTTATTAAAAGGGACAGCTCACCTACCCTACTCTACTTTGTTTACAGGTGTAAAAGACATTTTATTAACAACGATATTTAAAATGCAGCTCAAAGGAGTGGAAGGAACGATGTGGGCAACTTGCCCTCGGGTGGGTGAGTAGGGTGAGCAGCAGTTGAATGGATGGGAACTGCGGACATACAATTCTAAATTAATTTGTTCCCTCTAGTGCATTATTCTGTGCCTTATGAAATAAATTTCAACAACGATCCAGTATATAAAAGCATTGGCTATAATGCAATACGCCTGTTGGATGCTATGTTGATTAAAAGCAGCAGCCCAGTATTTTTTTCCACATATGGCTCACATTTTTGCCATTGTCACTTGATGAGGAACAGGTTTTTGGAAGCTTCTGTTCTGGTTCTGAGAATTCACTGTCAATTGAATATGCGTCAGGAGGAATGGCGTAGTCGCTGTCCGATGCCATGGAGGAAAATGAAATGCCTAGAGAGAGAGAGAGAGAGAGAGAGAGAGAGAGAGGGAGAGAGAGAGATGAACACAAGTCAAAGTTCTCTTGTTCTGCACAGTGAGAAACACCCATTTTATCCATATACATATAGATGAGTGACAACAGAAAGAGACTAAGTGGTCCATCAAAGATGCCTCCTCCTTTTTTCATATTTATCATGTTTGTTTCAATCAAGTTTGAAAGTATAGTCCACCTTTCTAACCATGTTTCATGTTACACCCATATTTATGGTATAACATGAAATATGGTCACATCTCTCAGCACCCATCTTTCCACCTTACTGTAATCATGGGGTTCCTTTCCTTGCCTACACCTGTTTTCTTTTGAATTTAGCCAGGCTATCCATGGCTCTGTCCACAGCCACGTCATCCATTCACAGATCCTTTTACAGGGACCTGTGAATGGAAGACAACAAGACCCATTTGCCACCATGGTAAAAGCACTCTTAAATCCCAATGGAGCACAGGTGTTTACTTACTCCAGTCCTATAACTGAAGATCTGTACCTTCATATGGACTTGGGGACCAGTCTGCAGCAGCCTGCGCACTGCACCCGCACTACACTGATCATCGCTGCAATGATCTGCAGGCTCCAGTGCTGGAAGTGTTTTTCAAGCATCAACTATTCTTCCAGCAAAATAATATTTTTCATGGTTAGTTTGGAACTTTCTCCATGATATTTTGAGGTCAAGTCCCTATGTTCTTGAAAGTGAACCCGTGCTTTGCAATTCAGGGCAAAAACAGGTTCACATAATTTCAATCCAAACACAGGTCTGTGGAGGGGTGGAGAGAGTCCGTAGCTCTGTGTAAGTTTCAATCACAATGAGTTGGATGTATACAGGGTTTTTTTTTCTAGATGGGTGCTAGGTGTAACCAGCAATGTTCAAGCTTTATCATGGATTGTAAGCTGCATTGGTCATTAGAGGTTCAGTTCTTGGTTTTGTCCTTTTGGAAGGTAGACTATTGCTCCAGCCTCATCTCTCTTTGACGGTGAATCTCAGTCCCAACTTCAGCACTCTTGGAAGGTGAGCCTTAACCCTAGCCTTAGCTCTCTTCAAAGGTGAACCTGCTTCAGTTTTCTTGGACAGTGAACCTTGGCTCAAGCCTCAGCTCTCTTGGAAGGTGAAACATGGCCCCAGCCTCAGCTCTCTTAGAAGGTGAACCTCGGTCCCAGCCTCATTTCTCTTTGAAAGTGAACCTCAGCCCCAGTCTCAGCTTTATTGAAAGGTGAACCTCGACACCAGCCTCAGCTCTCTTGCAAGGTGAACCTCAGCCACAGCCTCAGCTCTCTGGAAAGGTAAACCTCCCTAAGCCCCAGCCTCATCTCTTTTGAAAGGTGCGCCTCAGCCCCAGCCTCAGCTCTCTTAAAGGTGAACCTCAGCTCTCTTGAAAGGTGAACCTCAGCTCTCTTAGAAGGTGAACCCTTGCCTCAGCTCTCTTGAAAGGTGAACCTCAGCCCCAGCCTCAACTCTCTTGGAGGGTGAACCTTGGTCCCAGTCTCAGGTCTCTTGGAAGGCGAACCCTTTCCTCAGCTCTCTTGAAAGATGAACCTAAGTCCCAGCCTCAGCTCTCTTGAAAGGTGAACGTCAGCCTCAGTTTTCTTGAAAAGTGAACTTCGGCCCCAGCCTCCATTCTCTTGGAAGGTGAATCTCCACCCAGCCTCAGCTCTCTTGGAAGGTGAACATTTGCCCCAGCCCCAGCTCTTGGAAGGTGAACCTCAGTGCCAGCCTCTGCTCTTTTGAAAGGTGAACTTTGACTCCAGCCTCAGCTCTCATGGAATGTGAACCTCGGCTCCAGTCTCAGCTCCCTTGAAAGGTGAACCTCAACCCCAGCCTCAGCTTTTTTTGAAGGTGAGCCTCCACCCCTGCCCCAGCTCTCTTAAGAGGTGAACCTCTGTCCCAGCCTCATCTGTCTTGAAAGGTGAACCTTGACCCCAACTTCAGCTCTCTTTGAAGGTGAACTCTTCTCCAGCCTCAGCTCTCTTGAAAGGTGAACCTCCGCCCTAGACTCAGCATTCTTACACACGAAAACATGTTTTTCCTCAAAACCTGCCCTATATTTGGCTATGAGTTTTTCATTTTTCCATCAACTATAACCAGTTTCAAGTCATATCGAAAAGCTACCCTAAACCAAGGACAATCATGAACACCATTGGTTGCATTGAACATCAACCATGGCAACCATATTTCATTAATCTGACTTCAAAGAAGTTACTTTTGACTTATTGCTATGGATTACTGTTTATTTTTTCCCAAAGAATTAGGTTTATAAGTCTGTATTTTATGTCCAGAGATCGTCCAGTGTTCCCCTTTCTGTGATGAAAATCATATACACACACTCACAAATACTATATAAATACACATTTTAACACACTGCCTTGAAAATACCTTGATATAGTTATCTGTTATTTCTATAACTTTTACTTAATATTCAGAATGTTTCCAGCTGCTTGCAGTATACACAGCTCACAAACACCAGAAAACATCTGCTCCTAATGTTGGAACTGAGTAACTAAGTTCTATTTGTTCCAAGGTTCCCCTAATTATTGGACCCATATGTACTGAGCAAGCAGCTGCAGGCTAATGTGTCTCCGTATCACAAGACTTTACAGCAGTCACCACATTATGTAACTCCAGAGCACTTGGTACCAAAACTGAACCTACCTAAATCATCTGTTTGGGATAATGTTTACTTGGTAAGCTATTTGTTTTAAGTGTCTTTCCACCTTTGCAGCCAAACTGAGAAACCCCCACTATAGGTTTGTTATGTGTTTCCATTTACATAGCATATCTAAAACCATTTAAAAAAATTCTTACCTTTTAGCAGTTTCTTTGGAGCAGATTTGTATACAGTACTCTGTAGTCTGCTTGTATTGTTCAGAATAACTTGCACTGTGTTATTTAGGGAAAATTTAGGGACATGCTGGATTACAAGTGCATTACCATGCTATGCAGAATCCAAGCTTTGATATCTTTAGCCCTTTGTTAGGACATACTGTATATTGTACATATCTAGTTTACAACTAAAATAAGATCTGCCAGCACAGTAATGACAATTTTAATTATACATACTGTATATACTGTACCCAAATCCCCAGGCCCAATCTTAGCTCTCCTCTTCTCTTCCCCGTGATGTGCAAAAGGAATGTTCAGTTTTGGAGTTTTCAGAAGAGAAAATGTAAAGATGTAAGCAGTAATCTTTAAATACATTTTTAAAGTGCATAGAGCAGCCCAAAACCTCCTCTTCTGGGGTCCCCCATTGGCACGCTTGGATGCTTCTCTTTTCTGTGTGCCACCACAGGAAGCTGCTTCCTATGATGGCACACATGCGGGCTCACTCCTGAGCCAGGCTGTGCACATCCATTGACACACACAGTGGGTCTTGTTCGCGCCCCCCCATTCTCTACTGACAGGACTTGATTGACAGCAGCAAGAGCCAATGGTTCCCACTGTCTCTGTGCCTGTGAGGAGAAAGAGAGAGAGAAAGATACCAGCACCAATGCAGATGAGCATAATGCTGGATCGAGATAGGACTCAGGGTGATAATCCTAGCGGGACATTTGTTTTACCCTAATGCAGGGACTACATTAAAGAGGCAGTAAACCGCCCGCAAAAAATCCTAAATAATGGGCCCCTTGCAGTGCTAGGTCATAATGTACTACTATGCACCGCATAGTAGTACATTATGACAGACTAACCCATACACGGAGCCTTCCAGCGTAGAGCGGTCACAACTCCCCGGCATTGCCACCTTCACCCAGTCTTCCTTCCAGTCTTGCTGGCTCTGGCCGTACAAGTTGCAAGAGCCGCGATGACGTCACTCCCGTGCATGCATGGGAGCCCTCGGTTGTGGCACAGAGTTCTGAAGGGCCAGTATACTGTGCCAGCCCTTCAGAGCGCATGCCCCATGACTTCACTGGCTGCATGCTGTGTGAATATCTCCTAAATGGTGCACGTTTAGGAGATATTCACTTTACCTACAGGTAAGCCTTAATATAAGCTGTACAACTTACAAAGTGGACTTTACGACTACTTTAAGGTAATAAATATCTATGCTTTAAGGTATGCTGTGTAAATAGGAATATGTAACAAATATAAAACAGGTGTTATCCCAGTTTGGTTGCAAACATGGAGTAACATTTTAAGGAGCATACATCTACCAGTATAATGGTTCGTATTTTGATTTACTGGACCCATACTCTCCATTTTTGGTTTGATTTTTTGTTGTCTGCATACCTGCTGGCGAAATTCTCTTTATTTCTGGTTTCAGTGACAGCGGTAACTAGTACTGAAGTGAAAGCTTTCAATCTACCCCAATTTTCCAAAACAAACAAAAAAAAACTAGAGTTATAAATGGCTGGAGTTTTGACTGCAAAACTTCCACTCATATCTAAAAAACATTGAAAGTGATAAAAAGCACTTTTGATGTGCGCACTTGGTTGAATCCTTCATTCTGCCCAATGATTGTTTAAATCTGATACAAAGGAAATCTTGCCATTAAAGTGATATTAGAAAAACTCCAAGTAAAGCAGAGAAATAAGTTTCTGAAAGAATGTGTCAGGGTTTGATCCTCTTCTGGGTCTTCACTTTTGTTTAGGACAAAAATCGGAAGGTTAGCCCTATTCTAGCTGTGACAGGGCCAGGTTCAGTCAATGCTGCTCATGGTCAACAGCTCCAGAGATTTTCGTGTTATTCCTGTACAGAATGAACTATAGTGTGTATTAGAGTGGAGAACACAACAGCTCAAGGAGAAGGCCTTCAGCCTTTTCTTGCCTTGCTAATGGTGTAGGACAATTCCGAAAGAAAATATCTGACAAAAAACCAAAGCTAAAGCTCGGTACACACTGGTAAAGTCCATTTGAACAACTGTCTATTCTACAGAAGTTCTAATAACATTTGATCAGCACTCACAGCCAATCTTAGGCCCCTTTCACACGAACATTCCAATTAGATCCACCTTTCCATTTTCAGGTGGACCCGATTAGAACCTCTATTTTCTTCTAAAGAGTGCCGGGTGCAAACAGGCATGTATCTGTTTACCCCATCCAGTGGATCGGATCATATCAGCTGATGGCAGTTGGGTGTAAATGGACAGGCAGTCCTTTTACATCCAACCACCCATAGATGAGCATAAGCGGAGCAGTTACAGACCTGTAATTCGCCTGCTCAGTGGGGATCAGCAGACGGGTCCCCTGCTGAGCAAGGGGATCACAGTTTGTTTGTTCTGTCTGAAAGGGGCCTAAAACAGAGAAATAAAACATTCCTAATTAATTAAATAAGTCAAAGAATGGACCGGGGGCGAACTGACCATTTGGAAACTCGGGCACTGCCTGAGGGCCCGGGGTCAGTAGGGGGCCCCATGAGATGCCCCTGGTACCTTTTTCGTAGGCTTTTTTGAGTTTGGGCAATGGCACAGGGGACCCATGATCCCCTATTGCCCAGGGGCCCCATGAGTTGTCAGTCCGCCCCTGGAATGGACCCAAGTTCTCAACTCAGGCAACTGTTCTAAATTTGCTTAACAGAACGCCCTGGAATTGTAGGGATCCTGAAGGAAAGCTGGCCTGATATTCAGTCACATGGAGGTGCCTGCTATAACATTCCAAGGCATTATGCCAGGTTCTACAAGACTTCAGGCTTGATTCATAAATGTGCTTACCTCTCTTCAGAGCACGGGGACTTCCAGCTTCACTCTGATTGCGACAATCTGACTCAGATGTCCGAGAGCTGGAGCACGAGTTGATTTCTTCTTCAGATCCTGAAGAATCTTCCAAAGGACTAGTGCTTATCTGAGTTGCTTTCTGTATTAAAAAAAAGCCCAACTGATGTCTTACATTTTTCAACCTTTACATGGTCTGGAAGCTTTACACATTAGATTTTGTGATATTTTTCTTCCTAAAAATACTTTTTTCTCTGGGTGAAAAATGTTTCTTCCTACCTTCACATGGGCATGGCCTAGGCTGGTATAGCTGAGTAACAGCCACACTCCTAATAACAAGTGTCCTCACCGGCTTGTACTGCAGAGAATGGGAGTAAGCGTGTCTGACCAGCTCTGTTACTGAGTGCTGATAACTGAGAGCACTGGGTCTAAAGCTGGTCATACATGGATTCAAATTTCTCTGCAACCTGCTAAATCTGCCAAAAGATGGGGTGGGTGGGTGACCCTGTCAGCTCAACAAACTGATCTGAAGATTGTAAGAGCCTGTTGGAAAATTGTTGACTGAACAGTGATCGCAGTCACTGTTTAGGTATTCTGCCAGCCATGGGCATTGGAAGGGAGAGTCATCCATCTGTTCTGTTTAACATGGATAGTGGAATCTGTTAGATCTCTTTGCATATATTTCTAGCTTAATGTGGTTATAAAGTCTCAAGGATCTTTGCCGTCATGCATTCTATGCATGAAGGTAAAAAACCTTCTGTGTATAGCAGTGCCCCTAAACACTTACCTGATCCCCCTCTTGTTTCAGCGATATCCACAAGAGCCTTAGTTCTCTGGGGACTCTCACTCCTGACTGACTGAGGCATCACTGGGAGCCATTGGCTCAATCTCAGCCTGTGAGCCAATCAGGAGAGGGTGGGGAGGGCCCAAGCCGCGGCTCTGTGTGTAAATGGACATGCAGAGCCAAAGCTTGAGAATGTGCCTGCTCAGGTGCCTCCATAGCAAGCTGTTGGCTATGGGGGCACCCTACAGGAGGGAGGGGCCAGGAGCACCAGTGGGCAGGGGCGGACTGACCATTTGGAAACTCGGGCTGCCCGAGGGCCTGGGGTCAGTAGGGGGCCCCATGAGATGCCCTTGGTACCTTTTTCATAGGCTTTTTTGAGTTTGGGCAAGGACACAGGGGCCCCATGATCCCCTATTGCTCGGGGCCCCATGAGTTGTCAGTCCACCCCTGCCAGTGGGGGACCCAAGAAGACGAGGATCCAAGCTGCTTAGAGCAAAACCACGGCACACAGCAGGTAAGTATGACATGTTTGTTATTTTTAAGAAAAAAACAAGACTTAAGTATCACTTTAAGGCTCTATTCACAGCAGATGTGGTGGGACTGAGCTGAGTGGGTATTTCAGTGCAGTCCCATCGCATGACAAGGTAAAACCCTTTGTCTCCTGTGTGTATGGTTCACACCACTGTGTTGCATTGGTGTGTGGGCACGGTACGCTGAAAAAAAGGAGTGCATGCACTACTTTTTTTTTGGCACTGCCTTGCACCAGGGCGGCCAACTGAACTTTATTAAATGTCCATGTGACATTTCAATAAAGTACTTAAAAAAAGAGCCAGCTGCGTTATAAAGCACTGGCTGGTGTGAATGGACCCCAACTCTGGTACGTACTGGACTGCACAGTCATTTTTAAACCTCCTTCACAACTAATATACCAAAAAATAAAGGTAAACTATGAAAATTTGGGTGGTTCATACAATGTCTGTTTGGTCGCATGTCCATTTCTTTGACATCATTTGGGCTTTAATCCCCTAGTACAGTAAGGACATAACGCCTGTACTACCTGGCTCTCTGAATACAGTAATAGCCGTTAGAAATCCATACCCCTTTTAATGTGGTATAGACGGGAGAGGTCATGTTCTTGTAGATCAGAGAGGTGTAGACACCAGATGTTGAACATGATGTCATTGTTGTGCCAACTAAAGAAAAGAAAAAAAATATATGTATGTACAACCAAAAAAGTAATATTAATTAAAAAATCAAATAAACAAAAACTGAATCATCTTTAAAAACTGACATTATACAACAACACAAACAACCTTTGTTTTTAATAGCGCTCACAACATTTATTTTAATAAAGATGTTAATATTCATGGCTCACTGACCAAAATACGATCATTACTTCTGTTTAAAAATGATACATTAGTGTGAATAAACTTATTGCCATATAATTTAAAATGTAATAGAAAATAAATGTTTGTTAACCTCCCTAGCGGTCTGATTACCGGTATGTCCATATTTCTGTGCTCAAAGCGGTAAATTTTTTTGCATGGAAATATGTATTTTTTTATTGTAGGCCTGCAGATTTTAGGAATAACTCACTGAAATCTGTCCGAACAAGAGTCTAGTAAACATCCCGGGTATGTTAAAATTTGAAACACAAAATCATAAATTATAATTTAATAAATAACCATAAAAAATAATAATATAATAATAATAAATTTAATTCAATAATATAATCAAACCAAAAACACTGAAATTTGAAATAGAGCGCCAAATTCGCACATCGCTGAGCAAAGTCGCAAAATCGTTTTCAGTGTCTGATGACAAATTCCCCCACGAATCATTATCACTCAATTCTGCAAGTGGTTCTGATTTACTATCGCTGTTCTCTAGCCGAACTAAAATCGATTTTGACCTAAAGGGACGCTTTTTGGACGCCATGGACATTTCTCGGTTTGCAGGCAGAAAGAACAGTAACAATGCAGGCAGGGCGCAGGACAAAGCACTCGGGACAAAATGTATGTGAAATGGTTTGATACAGGAATGTCTTACTGTGTGATTTTAGTGAATTTAGTAAATGTCACTTCTTGGCATTTTCAAATTTCCTGCCGTTCCGTCCCTCGTACGTCCCGACGCTCGCAGGGGATGGAAAACAGAAGACAGATGCCGGCATCGACCGGAGGACATTGCCAGGGACACCGCAGGAGGGACATCGCGGGAGCGCAGGACAAGATGAGTGAAGAACAGATCCCGGAGCAGCACCGCATGGTAAGCCCGAGTGTAGCTCGGGGTTACCGCTTGTGGTACTGAAACTTTACTCCGAGCTACACTCAGGAATACCTCCAGGGAGGTTAATGGAAGAACGTCCAAGCAAGTGTATAAACATTTATTCCTGCAATGTCTCAGCATGCACATTTACACCAATGGTGGTGGAAGGGAGAGCACACCAGATATTCCTAGTGCTGGCTTAAAGAGTAACTCTGCTTTTGTTGAGAAAAAAACCCAAAACAATCCCCTCTGGGTGATAAATGTACATTGCTGGGATTTTACCAAACTTTGTTGCAGATTTCAGCCTGTTTCTGCTCTGAAGAAATAGCTGTGTCCTTCTATGTCTTTTGAATACTGATTCTGAATGGGGTTGATTTTTTCATTATTGATGCATTTTCAGTGCTCTAATGAGGAAAGTTACAGGGTCTGCAGCCCTTTAGAAGTGATTAACCCTTTAGAAGCATCTCACCACAAAAGAAAATATTATTGAAGTGGATGCCTAAAATCTGATTGTATATTAGTGCAGACATCTGGGAAAATTCAGAGAGCCAATCACACAAGCAGGAAGTTACCGCACTTCTCCAGTTTGCCATATTGAATTACATTTTACAAAATAAAAAATTACAGTAGCTGCAGATTGAAAAGGAAAGGTCAATTTAAATTGCAATGGGAGGGATTTACCAAAACTGGAGATAAAGTGGAATTAAATTTAGCATACATTTGAACAGTCTAAAACTGGAGAGTGCAAAATCTGGTGCATGGGAGCCAATTAGCTTCTAACCAGCTTGTCCAATTAAGCTTTGACAATAAAACCTGGAAGCTGATTGGTTTCTATGCAGAGTCGCACCAGATTTTGCACTCTCCAGTTTTAGTAAATAACCCCCAATATGTCTTGAGTCATAAATTTTAATCATATATTCTATATATCTTTTTTTTTTTTTTTATTATTATTATTATTATTATTATATTTTTCCCCGACAAAAGTGAAATAACCCTTTAACCAAACAATGGAAAGAAAAGATTTTTGAGGTACACAACAAACAATACTGTGAAACTGTAAAATGATTGTAATACAAGCTGTATCATACACTTGATTGATGTTATATGCAATATAGAGATAGCAGGTGGTAGGTGCAGATATATGGTATTAAGGGTGTATCTAATAAAAAAAAATTCAATATTTTAAATATTTGTATTGTTTGGTGGGTACCTCAAAAGTTCATCTTCTCCTTTCATGATTAGAATTTTTGCTATTTGGATGTGGCACCTGAAATTTCGATCTACCTGCATTTCATAGCGTTAGCTTAAAGTGGAACTCCACCCAAAAGGGGAAGTTCCGCTTTAAGGACTGCTCCCCCGCTCCCCATTAAGGATTGGCACCTTTGGGGGTGGGTACCCGAATTTGACAGGTACCCACTCCCACTTCCGTTCTGATTGCCTAGTTGTCCTCCTCCCTCCCTCCCTGTAGTCTTTTGGGGCACGTGACAGGTCCCAGAAGACTACAGGACCATTCATGAAGCGCAGTGCTACTCGAGCATGCGCAGTGGGTACCCGGCTGTGAAGCCGCAAGCTGTCACAGCCAGGTGCCCACACTGAAGATGCCGGCCTCCTGGAATACAGGACGGCCGGTGAAACGGGCTGCGGGGGACACACCACAGGACCGAGGGACAGGTAAGTGGCTGTTTTTTAAAAGTCAGCAGCTACAGTTTTTGTAGTTGCTGACTTTCATTTTTTGACAGGTGAGTGGAACTCCGCTTTAAAGAGTATTTAAATTCCACAACAAACATTTAATATATTGCAGCTTAAAGTGGAACTTCACTTTCTCAATCAACATTGACTAGTTTTAATCCTTATGACGCTAGGATTAGTAAATAGATAAGAAAGTGTATCATATTTACTTGTTTTAAACCTTTTTTTTTACATTTCTTCATTTACTTCCTAGTTTCCATGCCTAGGCAAATGATGTCATACATCCCAGGAGTCTTCAGGGGGGGAGGGAGGGCTCTCAACTCAGCCGAAGCCTGAGCTAAGTGCAGATGGATTCCAGGAAGTAAATGCTTCATGAATCATCTGCCTTTACTCAAAATGGCCACTGCCAGAAATGCCAGGGGGTGTTTACCAAAATGATTACTTAGCAAAATAAATCATGGAGACATGGATGGATGGGGGAGTTTGCTTTGAATATTAACAATTAATTAAATAGCATTTTTGGTTTGTGGTGCTCAGATACAGTGCAGTTCCACTTTAAAGTCCTTAGATTAGATAGGTGTATAGGTTTTCTTATTTGGGGCTTTTTTGTACCCTTTTATTTCATCTGGTAGTCCTGCAAATAACACATTTCCTGTCCCTGGGTGGCTACTCTCACTTCTCCATGGTATCTATGGAAGAAGCTGTGGTTTACACATAGGCTGGACTTCAAGACCGACTGCATTTGTTCATCTCTATTAGGGCCCATGTACACTGCAGCTGATAAACTGACGTTCAGGAGTTGTTCAGCATATTTTTCAGCAGCCCCTGAACTCTCCCTAATGTTTTCCTAGGTGTCCATGTACACATCATCGTTTACAGGCAGTTGAGTTTACAGTCGTTTTTTTGAACGCACCAAACTTGTGTTTAGGAGTAGATTTTACCGGCGTTCCAAATGCTTGTAAACGCGTGTAAACGTGGTTAACCGCGTTTTTAAGCGTTTGCCTTCATAAGCACTTTTTAAATGTTCCATATCCAGATGCTGTTCAGAGCCTTTTTTCATCATCAGAAATGCATGCAAAGCGTTTTCCATGTATTCAAATGAACCCAGTACACCAGTGCAGTCAGTACCAGGTTTCGCGTGAAGGAAAAAATGGTAGAACGTGCCGCATTATGCTCATGATGGGATCCATAGTGAATACAAGCAGAAAAGACAGGTCATCTCAACACATACTGCTCTCTCTGCTTCTGCTCTCTATTCCTCTCAAAATATCTGAAATAGTTAATTATTTACTATTTTTCAGTGCATTCTGGGCATTTGGGAAGGTCTCATGATGTTATTTTTTAAAAACGCTTCTGAGCGCAAACACACATAAACGCGGTATGCAAACGTGGCTAAACTGACTTTTTTTAACCTACGTTTAAGGCAGCAGTCAGTTTCCATCATTCAGAAGAGTTTTCCAAATGCCTGTGTACATGAGCCCTAACATGATAGAGGTATGAGAATAGTAATTTATAAAAGAGGGATAAATATGTTTTTGCTTTCTTTTCAGTTCATAGGAAGTGACAAGAATTCTGCATTTATGGCAACATTTTGCTATTGTCCTTGCTAAAAATGTACTTGATCTAAAAAAAGAAACAAATGCAGCCTCCACAGGTAAGAAATAATAAACTGCACTATATTACATTTTTGTTTTGGGGTTTGGATATGCTTTAACACAAATGATAAGCCAGACACAAAAGCCTTGAAATCTATTACTGTTTTACCCCTTCCTGGAACCCATCACCTCTCATTGATTTTTCTGTCTATATAACTGACCAGCTATTGCTATGCAAACAATGTGTTAGTAGAGAATTCAAACATCTTACTTTTGTTGTTAGGATCCACTAAGACTTCAGACATCCTCATACCAGTTTTCGCTATAGCATATATGCGATTCTCCTACAGGTAAATTATATAGTTATCAACTGACATTTAAGTATACAAACACATGCAGTGTTTAAAAAAAGATCAAATTGAATAACAATTAGGGTCCTTTCACACGGGCGTTCCATTTATTTCAATTCAGTCACGTTTTTTTCAAAGAAAAAAACGGATCAGTTTACATCCAATTTTCATCAGTTTACATAAATGTTTTCATCCATTTACATCTGTTTTTCATCCGTTTTTCATTTGTTTACATCCGTTTGCATCCATTTTTCATCCATTCCGCTTTTTTTACGAGAGAAAAATAGGGTTTTCTTCCGTTCAAAAAAAACCTGGATGTTTACAGATACGGACATTAACGAATGTAAATGGATTATCATCCGTTTACATCCGCTAGTCCATAGAAATACGTGGGTGTCCGTTTTTCATCCGTAAACGGACAGATGAAAAACGGATATACGGAACGCTCACCTGAAAGAGGCCTTAGCAAGGGTGGCAGGGGCGGCCTGACCATTTGGAAACTCGGGCACTGCCCGAGAGCCCGGGGTCAGTAGAGGGCCCCATGAGAGGCCCCTGGTACCTTTTTCATAGGCTTTTTTGAGTTTGGGCAAGGACACAGGGGCCCCATGATCCCCTATTGCCCGGGGGCCCCATGAGTTGTCAGTCCGCCCCTGGGCCTTAGAGTGTATTCAACACTGCAATTTCCAAATTAGAGTGTAAAGTGGGACTCGTTGGTAAAAATCTACTGAAGAAATGTACATTAAAGTGGAACTCCAAACAAACAATTTTAAATTATTTAGATAAAACAGGGAAGGGTTGATCCTTCTGTCCCAGAAACACAATGGAAAGTGAGAGAAAGTGAGGAGAAATGTATTCTTTGACAGGAGTGATTAGATATCCCCATTTGAAGACTTTCACTCTACTGCTCTTCTACAGTTACTTACTTTGCCCATTCCATTGCGCTTCCTCTATCTCTCGTGACCACAGACAACCCAATCTGTTGCGTCTCTGTCACATGACGTCACAGGACAGAATCCTTCATTTAAACTCAAGCATGGAGCACTGTCATTGCTTTGGCATTCAGTGTTTATGCTGCCTGGACTATTAAAATCCAGTTTTGTCTATTGGTTTGGCTGTACCTTAGCCTAAGGCTTCTCAGCACCCCAGCTTGGTCTCCACATCACCCCAGTTTGGTCTGTCCTGCATCCACAGCCCAATCATTGCTGCACCCATAGCCTGGTCACCACTGCTTCCTCAGCCTCTGCTGCTCCCCAGCCTCAACCACATCTTCACAGCACCTGAAGCCTCCTTTGGTCTCCAGCTGTCCTGCAGCAATCACAGCCACAGATGAACCATCTCTACAACTGGAGTCTTCATTATCTCTGCAGTACCATCTCCACACCAATCACTTCTAGCCCCTTTTCCTGCTTCCAACTACCCAGTACCTTGTGTTCTTCTAACACTTTGGTTCCTTGAGGCTTGGCACCTTCCTTCTGTATTAGTTGAGTGATCTGGGAGTAGTCTGCAGCTCACCGTGAGGGGGTTCCTGGTGGAACACCATGAGCTACCTCTTAGATTCACTCTCAGAGAAAGCAGTCTGATGGAAGAGCTGAATCCTAACCTCGGGTTGTGAAAATTGTTATATTTTAGATTTCCCTTCACTTTTTGTACTGGTGCTATTGTTCACATGGACAAAGTGTGAGATTGAATCTCCTCGGAATGAAAAAAAGAAATAAAAACCTGACAAAAGCTCTAACCTTTTCCACTCTACTTAAATATTTAAAAAAGTTTTTTTGGCTGAAGTTTCAGTTTATATTTCCGAACATAATTTTGCAGATGCATAGGCACGCACAAGAGTGGATTCCAGGTACTTTATGAATTTGAAGAAAACCAATAAACTCCTAAAGTTTGAATACTTTTCTAGACAAAGTTAATAAAAAACTGGATATATAAATGTTGTATAATTCACGTACCGTAGTCAAAACATAAAGGATATTTACAAATGAAAGATGAAAATGCTGTTAAAGATAAAAACTGAAATATCAGTTTCCAAAAACCTCTACTTGCTCCTTTAACTCAACCGAACGTCAACACATAAGATCAATAATTAAATACACTATATTTCCAAAAGTATTGGAACACCCCTGCAAATCCTTGGATCCAGGTGTTCCAAACACCTCCATGGCCACAAGTGTATAAAATCAAGCCCCTAGGCATGCAGACTGCTTCTACAAACATTTGTGAAAGAATGAGTCGCTCTCAGGAGCTCAGTGAATTCAAGCGTGGTCCCGTGATAGGTTGCCACCTGTGCAATAAGTCCATCTGTGACATTTCCTTGCTACTAAATATTCCACGATCAACTGTTAGTGGTATTATAACAAAGTGGGAGCAACTGGAAACAACAGCAACTCAGCCACATAAAATGACAGAGTATGGTCAACGCATGCTGAAGCGCACAGTGCGCAGAAATCGCCAACTGTCTGCAGAGTCAATAACTAAAGACCTCCAAACTTTGTGTAGCCTTCAGATTAGCACAGCAACAGTGTGTAGAGAGCTTCATGGAATGGGTTTCCATGGCCGAGCAGCTGCATCCAGGCCTTACATCACTACGTGCAATGCAAAGTGTCAGATGCAGTGGTGTAAAGCACGCCGCCACTGGACTCTAGAGCAGTGGAGACATGTTCTCTGAAGTGACTAACTACACTTCTCTGTCTGGCAATCCAATGGACATGTCTAGGTTTGGCGGTTGCCAGGAGAACAGTACTTGCCTGAATGCATTGTGCCAAGTGTAAGGTTTGATGGAGGGGGGATTATGGTGTGGGGTTGTTCTTCAGGGGTTGGGCTTGGCCCATTAGTTTCAGTGAAGGGAACTCTTAAGGCGTCAGCATACCAAGACATTTTGGACAATTTCATGCTCCCAACTTTGTGGGAACAGCTTGGGATGGCTTCTTCTTGTTCCAACATGACTGCGCACCAGTGCACAAAGCAAAATCCATAAAGACATGAATGAGCGAGTTTGGGGTGGAGGAAAGTGACTGGCCTGCACAGAGTCCTGACCTCAATCTGATAGAACACCTTTGGGATGAATTAGATCGGAGACTGCAATCCAGGCCTTCTTGTCCGACATCAGTGCCTGACCTCACAAATGTGCTTCTGGAAGAATGGTCAAACATTCCCATAGACACACTCCTAAACCTTTTGGACGGCCTTCCCAGAATAGTTGAAGCTGTTATAGCTGCAAAGGGCGGGTCAACTCAATATTGAACCCTACGGACTAAGACTGGGATGCCATTAAAGTTCATGTGCGTGTAAAGGCAGGCGTCCCAATACTTTTGGCAATACACTGTATGCAAAATTGCTATGTGAAAAACAAACAGGACCCAGTAAGGCTTCACTCACACAGTCGCAGAGAGTCATAAAACATCAAGAAGGAGCCTACTTCTGCACCAAGGAATCAAAGGGTTTGTGTAGCGCTATGTATACAAATCAATGACACAGCGGCTGTACACACATCCAAGCAGTTACATGCATTACATATCCAAAGCTAAAACCTTTGTTTAAGTTGTGGATAAAATGAATGGGGTTAGAAACCCTTTCAGGTACTTATTGCTGTCAGTATGTCTGCTGAAAATATTTGCTTCTCCTTTGGTCCTGGAGACCATTGTCACAGGGACATAAAGTGATGGAAAATCCAAAAGTTAGGAGTTGTCACCAGAATAGGAAGTAAGGTAAAGTTTTCCAAGTAAGGGGAAAAAAAAGGAATATCCCCTTCACTTAGAAGAAATTACCTTTCGTTTCCTGTTGTATCTCTATTAAGGAATGTGAAAGGATATCTCCTCAGTGGAAACGTGAA
Organism: Staurois parvus; assembly: GCF_062004578.1. Lineage (NCBI taxonomy): Eukaryota > Metazoa > Chordata > Amphibia > Anura > Ranidae > Staurois > Staurois parvus. The sequence continues at coordinate 11,467,805 of NW_028317988.1, read as the reverse complement.
AGCAAAATAAAATTAATAGATTTTTATATATTCCCTACTGTATCCAAAGTAAAAAACTAAGTTTTGGCTGTAGATACATTATGAAGAATTACTCAAGCAAAATCACTGGTCTTTTTCAGTTGAGTCTGCCATGAATGTTTCAAAGATCAGGTGAGCAAAAAATAAGCCATTGTACTGTGCTTACAAATGAATACAACAGTCAAATGTTTTTTGGTGTAACACTAAAAAAAAAAATCTGCATTATTATTATCTACTATATTACCTGCTTAAAGGTTTTGACTGCATTCGTATTACATAGGGTAGAGTTACTATTTTACCAGGTTTAATTTCTGTCTGTGATTCCACCGTGGAGATTTTCCTTTACTTCCTGTCCTGTTCTGGGAGGACCAGTTATCACTGAAACCAGGGGGCATGGACAGCAATAAAAACACTGTCAGAATCTTGTACCCTAACGCTACTCAAAATGTGTTTTTGCATTATGTTGCTGTTGGAGAGATTGCCTATTATTTTTGTCCTTAAACAGCCTCTAACCTTTCCCTTGCTTCATACAAAACTAGACTAGACTAGATGTTTTTGTTAGAATATGGTTTGAATGATTAGCTATGCTTCCTATATTTGTCCAGCACTATCCTTTTCCACATCCTCTCAATGAGTCAATAATGAACGTTACATGGAGCCTGCTAAGTTGCTGATCATCTCTAAACAACAGAAAATGTGATATTGAAGAAAAGGAAGATATGTAATCTTACCCAAGAAGGAAAGCGATGAAGTGGGGGAGTTGGAGGTTTGGAAGAAGTTATCTTTTCCGGAGAACTTGAGATCTGGTTGGTAGGATGAGTTTCGTGTACATCATATGAAAAGAGACTATCACTATGACCCATGTCCATTTTTTGCAAAATGTTTTCTGCTTGCTCATCCACCAAATCAATGTCAGTCTCCTGCGGCCTGTAAGGTTTCACCATGCTTATGGCGTTCCTATCCTTACCGAACATCCTGTCTGAACTCATTTGTGGTTGACTAAGATGTTTCTTGGCCATGGCTATACTTAAACTTAAGATGTTAGGAGTTCGTTGCTTGGGTGAAGGAAGGTTGGTTGCCTGTTCCTTTGAGTTGGTACACTGAGGTCCAAATGTTGCGGAGTCTGACACTTTTGGTGAAAAGTTTGTTGTAAACATGGGACTTGAGGCACTGGTTTCACCATTTGAAAATGTATAGTCTGAGCCTTCATGCTGAATCTTAGAACTTAGGTCATCAGAAGAGCTGTCCAGTTTTGACCGTTGACTTGCAAAGACAAAATATTTTTTGCCACTTAAGGTAATGCTCTTCTGCAGTCCTTTTTGTAAAGAATATATCTGAACCAGGTCACTACTAGGTGACATCATGCATTCATCTGCAGAGTTACTTTCCTCAGAAGCTGTTAGATACATTTCGCTGCCCAATTTACTATTCTGGTTGCCTTCTTCAGAGGTCAGGCTAGACAGTGTAGATACGCACCGTGCACCGTTATGAGATTTCTTGATGTCTTCTTCAGAACTCCAGTCACTTACAGTTATACTAGGGATGTCTGAACTGGTCCTTCTTTTGCCCAATCTTTCCACAGAGGTGATACTTTGCAGCATGGGTCCCGGTGTAGCGTCTCCATCTTGCCACTGAGAACTGGGGGTCTTCTCTTTCGTACAGCGATCTGCAGACATAAATTAACCTTAAACAAACAAGACTGAATTCTGTGCAGGTTTGAAAACATTTGTGTACAGCTTAATAAAGACAACCCTTGAAGGTAGGTCTGGATGAAATTTTTAGGGATTTCAAACAAAATTATTTGACTCAATGATGGCAAGGAAGAATGCTATGACAAATTATTTTTCTATGAACGTTTAACCATGGTTGGCCAGCCTAAAACTGAAATGGCACCATTAGGCTAATACACAGTTGAGCTTTGAATTGATGCATGGAACTTGGAGAGAAAAGACACCTGAATGGTCACTCTGGAGATTCCAGCATATAAACTCATGGAGGCCCATAATTAAGCCCCACTATGATAGCTTAGATTCTCTAAAGAACGGAGACTGCACACCACATTCATCTACCAATTTATAAGTTTATTGTCCTAATTGTTCACCCCCTATCAGACTGCTCGCCCTGATGTGCTTTTCTCATAGAGAGAAGGAAGGAAGGAGTCTAGCAGTTGGGGTGCTTCAACAAACCTTTTTTACCTTCACTAAGATCAGCAGCTTCAGTGGGTGACTTGCTGTTTTCGTCTCTCTTCTGGTCCATCTGTGGGCTTCTTGCTCTGTTTTGGAAACACCCAAATGTCAGGTTGCTGACACGCTGGCCCTCTGATTGCTTTGGAGTGGAGCAGGCTGGAGATTTCTTACTTCTTGTATCTGGAAACAGAGATAAAGTAGAAGGATATGGTACTAATATAACAATTGTTTCTTTGATAGATGTTCTTTATCAAGCTCTCCATGTTCCAAAGGTTATTAGATTTTAGTAGATTACTGCAGACCCTCGGCCAACCAAACGTGGGGAAAATAGTGATCTGCTACATCAGGTAATTTCACTGGTGAACCTTACTTTGCATGGTCAACAGGATATACCGGGTAGCATAGGGTACATAACAGGGATTCTTAGCTGTTGGTTTAAAGTGTATGCAAGTATTTATCTTCAACCTCTTTCCTATCGAAAGGTTTGACTGTTCTCAGTGAAGACAGCATTCTTCTTGCATGCTACCATTTTCCCACCCACATCCTTTTCCCTCTTATCTCTGCTTGTTTCCCTTTTCTTACCCTTCTGTCCCACAGTATCCTTACTTCCCATTCCTGTTCTTCTTTCTCCACTGAACGATATGTTTAAAGAGCACCTGTTCCCACACTATGCACATTACATTTTAAGAAAAAGCCATCACTAATCTCTGTAGTTTAATGTACTAATTAGTAATTTGTGTTCAAAGATCAAGACCCTGAAGTGAAATTCATTCCATTTATAACATTTAAGAAGCACCTGCTGTTTGCCTACATATGCTCTGCTGCCAGAGAAAATAAGGGTAAAGGAGCTGCGAATTCAAGCCTCTGTTGTGAAATTTAAAGTTTTATTTCTCCACAATGCCTATAGCTACAGAGATGAATGAGGACTTGTTTGAAAGTGCTTGTTAAAAAGATGTAATTATTTTATTGTTCATAACCTGGGCACAGTTTTATTTTTTACACCATTTTTTTACTTGTTCATGTTTCCTGAGTACACAGAACAATCTTTAATTATTCTATTTTCGGAACGAAGCCCAAAAATATGTTAGCAATGAACTCTATCTTCTTGCTATGATGTTAAAGGTCATGATAGCATTGTCAATGTTATCTTCTAAAATTCTGTAAGCCCCATTCCAGGATAAAACTATTTCTTGCTCACCCCTCCTTCCCACCCATCTCTAACCCATCCTATTCACCTAACACCATACACTTGCCTAAATTCCCCCTTCAGGTCCCTCACCAGTTTTGGAAGTTGCGGAACTGCAAATTTAGTGGTGCAAATGGAGCACCAGATTGCAGTTCCTCTATTTCCCCCATGACGCTGTGTTAATATTTTGGATTCTGAGAGGATCCCACCACTGGACATCCAATAGAAAGTGCCCACGTCATGCAGGTATTGATGCAGACACTCGAAACAGAAAGTAACAGTGCAGAAGATTTGGAACTGCAACATCATGTGACAGTGGCTTAAAGCAGTATTAAACCTAAATCAAAAAAGTAATATATTGCAGCTTATGAGTCATTAGATGTGGTGGCTGCATTCATTTATTTTGGGGGGCTTTTTCCCCTCTGTTTTCATCTGGTGATCTGGCCAGTAAGACACCCGATATATTACAGTGCCCCCAGTCTGGATGAATGAGCACAGAGGGCCCTTTTTGACAGCAACATTGCCAGTCTGAGGGGAGGGGGAGTGTTAGATGTCCTAGCAGATTTAAATACACTAACAACGTAAAGCCAAACTCCAGTTAATACTTTATAAGCAGTTACAACAAACTGGTTTTACATAAATAAATAAAAGTAATGCAGCCATCACATCTAAGAATTGTTAAGCTACAATATAATAAATGTATGGTTTTGAGTTTAATACCGCTTTAAGGTAGGCAAAAAGAGAATTTCAATAGGGATTTTATTTATTTTGATTCAGTGATCCAATAGGAGAGGTTGGCAAAGTTCAGTACAGTTTGGAAGAAAAAAAAGAGAACTCTGCTGTGAAAAAAACAGAAAGTACAAAACATCCATGGCCTTTACCTTGTGTTCGAGTTCGTAGTGCAACTATTTCTTCACTATAGCTTTTGTTGATGAACCGAAGATTTTGATTTTCGATTTCCAGCTGGATAAAAATTTCAATTTTTACTCAACACATGCACAAAACAAAAATAATAAATTGCAGCACTGAAGTATGACTGTATTCCAGGGGAACTGACAATAATCACATAAACAGCAGACACACAGCTTTCTCAACTGGTCTTTAAAACATATTTAAACAGTCACACAAAGTACTGGAGTATATAGAGGCGCGGCATTGCCATTGTAAGAAAAGTAGAATTTTATTACTACAGAACACCTCACCCTCTTCTCCATAACAGGGGAAGAGGGGTTCTGTAGTCCACATATAACCCCCTCCTTCCTTGCATACTATGGCCCTCTCCTCTTCCAGGAGTGTCTAATTACTCTTTGAGCTGGTCCAGCTCCTCTGCCCCTCCCAACACCTCCCTTCATAACCTTTTACGTAGCTGCCTCAGGAGGAGTGAAGGGAGATACTAAAGAGTATCTTTTAAGTGACAGCTCTGAGACTGCTGGGGTTGTTGCTATCAGATCCAAGATGTCCGCGCAGAATCAAGGTTTTTGGATGATTATACAAGTGAGTAGTTTACAGGTAAATAACATACCCAAAATCCCATGGGACCACTCTATATTCAAGTTCAAGAAGGCTGCTGTTTACAGAGCAAACTGCAGCCTGTTACCCTTTGTGATCTGACCATTTGGAGAGATATTCCATTGACCTGTAGCTGAATGTGGCGCAGAACCCCCAAGACTGAAAGTAGATAATGGTTGTGCTTCTGTCACAAGGTGACCGCAGGCCAGGGGTACTTCAATTCTGAATGAGACTCTACTCCGAATGGGTGGATTCATATTGGGATAACATTGGATTTAACAGAATATAGTCCTCATCATTCCCCTGAAGAAGCCCATCTGGGTGAAATGTGTAGGAACTTCATGTCACAGACTACCAACCACATTTCATTGGTTTAAACTTTGATAGCCATATATGTGGCATTACACTTTCAGTTTGGAACTTTTTTGTCAATGCTTATCTTAACTTTCTTGGGGATGATGATCTGTACTTTAATCCATGGGGCTTATAGACCCCTTATAATTATGGGGCTTATAGACCCCTTATAATCATGGGGCTTATAGACCCCTCGCACTTTTAAATATTAAATGTTTTGGAAGAAAAGTGAATTATTTTTAAATTTGTTGCAATACTTTTCTAAGAGACTACCCACCTCTAAAATGCTTTTTCCATGAGTTTGGTGGTTTATCCACAATGTTATGTGTACATTACATGTACATATAATCTTATCCTTGTTGAAAAGAATGGTCTGGGGTCAGTTTCTTTAATGAGTTTTGTACAGGGGCGGACTGACAACTCATGGGGCCCCCGGGCAATAGGGGATCATGGGGCCCCTGTGTCCTTGTCCAAACTCAAAAAAGCCTATGAAAAAGGTACCAGGGGCATCTCATGGGGCCCCCTACTGACCCAGGGCCCTCGGGCAGTGCCCGAGTTTCCAAATGGTCCTGGTTTTGTATGATAATTATACTCATTATATTCTCATCCATACCTCTCTCAGTTTTCCCGTCACCCAGTCTTTAATTTTCCCAGCTTTGTCTTCTATCATCTTTGCTTCTTGTATTCGTATTTGCTTCTAGAAGAAAAAATGGATATAAAATGTACTGCTGTAGAACATTTGCATTCTTTCCTATACAGTAAGTAACTTTGAAATTACCCCTCTGGGGTTTTTCAATATTACAATTATGGTAGTTTACGTAAAACTCCCACACGAAGATAAAAACAAGAACAGGACAAGGTTTAAAAGAACTATTTTAGAATGGAAATATCAGAGTTGCAATTGCTTTTAAAGAATCAGGCACTCAGGCCATCAATTACAGTGGGGCAAAAAAGTATTTAGTCAGCCAACAATTGTGCAAGTTCTCCCACTTAAAAAGATGAGAGAGGCCTGTAATTGGCATCATAGGTAGACCTCAACTATGAGAGACAAAATGAGAAAAAAAAATCCGGACAATCACATTGGCTGATTTAGAAAGAATTTATTTGCAAATTATGGTGGAAAATAAGTATTTGGTCACCTACAAACAAACAAGATTTCTGGCTCTCACAGACCTGTACCTTCTTCTTTAAGAGGCTCCTCTGTCCTGCACTCATTACCTGTATCAATGGCACCTGTTTGAACTTGTTATCAGTATAAAAGACACCTGTCCGCAACCTCAAACAATCACACTCCAAACTCCACTATGGTGAAGACCAAAGAGCTGTCGAAGGACACCAGAAACAAAATTTTAATTTTAAGAAGGAGCCTCTTAAAGAAGAAGGTACAGGTCTGTGAGAGCCAGAAATCTTGCTTGTTTGTAGGTGACCAAATACTTATTTTCCACCATAATTTGCAAATAAATTCTTTCCAAATCAGCCAATGTGATTGTCTGGATTCTTTTTCTCATTTTGTCTCTCATAGTTGAGGTCTACCTATGATGCCAATTACAGGCCTCTCTCAACTTTTTAAGCGGGAGAACTTGCACAATTGGTGGCTGACTAAATACTTTTTTGCCCCACTGTATAATCTTGCTTCAATACTTGAATGCAGGTTTGGAGTTACTAACTTCACCGACTGTATACTTTTTCAGCAACTTTGACAAATCAGCAAGCAAAAAATAAAGATGACAGACAGAAACCTTGCCTCTTCAAAGCAAACCTGCATCCCCCACTCCTACCTGTTGCATAGCCAGCACCCTCCAGTGTCATCCAGGCCCACACGTACACCTACCAACAATGCACTGCTTGGCAAGAGCAACCAAGAGCTAGTACTAAATACTGTTGTATAAGGAAAGGGCATGCTGGCTGTACACATATATTGACTGTCAAAAAACTTGGCATTCGCAGTACATATTGAGCTAACATAGTTACATAGTTAGCCTGGTTGAAAAAAAATACAAGTCCATCTAGTTTCAACCAATAAAAGTGAAGAAATTTGATCTAGAGGAAGGAAAAAAAAAACCAATAAAGTTTGATCCAATTTGCTCCAGCAGGGAAAAAATTCCTTCCTGATCCCCCAAGAGGCAATCGAATATTCCTTGGATCAACTTTATCTCTAAATGTTAGTATCCAGTTAAAATGTGTACATTTATGAAAGAACCAACGCCTTTTTAAAATCTACCGAGCTGGCCAGAACCAACTCTTGAGGGAGTCTATTCCACATTTTCTCACTGTGCTTGTTAGCCTTTCTGTATTTGGAGATTAAATTTATTTTCCTCCAGACGTAAAAAGTACCCCCTTATTCTGTGATGACCTTAAAGTGAATAACTCTACACCGAGTTCACTATATGCACCATCTATGTATTTATACAGTTTGATCATATCCCCTCTTAATCTCCTCTTCTCAAGAGAAAATAAATTCAGTTCCTGTAATCCTTCCTCATAGCCAAGCTCATCCATCCTTCTTATCAGTTTGGTTGCCCTTCTCTGCACGTTCTCCGGTCACCGATATCCATTTTGTAAATTGATGCCCAAAACTGAACTGCATATTCCAGATGAGGTCTTACTAATGATTTGTACCGGGGTAATATGATATCTCTCTCTGGAGTCTATACCTCTTTTAATACAAGAGAGGATTTTGCTCGCTTTAGAAACCGCAGCTTGGCATTGCATGCCATTATTAAGCTTATGATCTGCAAGAACTCCCAGACCCTTCTCCACCATTGATTCCCCCAGTTGTACCCCCTCTAGTATGTATGATGCATGCATATTCTTAGCCACTAAGTGCGGAACCTTACATTTAGCAATATTATACCACATTTTCCACACAGTTGCCCAATTAAACAGTGCATTGAGGTCGGCTTGTAAGTTGAAGATATCCTGTAAGGACGTTATTCCACTACACAGCTTGATGTAAACTGCAATAGTACTTCTAATCCCAGACCCTATATCATTTATGAATATATTAAAAAGTAAGGGTCCCAACACTGAACCTTGGGGTGCACCACTGACAACCCTAGACCATTCAGAGTATGAATCAATACCAAGAGAGGAGCACTAATGGAACCTGGGGATGATGGGAGAGAGGGTCATGTTGCAGTGGTAGTTGCAGTATATTTTTTAAAAAATGTTGTTTTATAACACAAGAGAGTGAAACAATCAACTTCCTAAAAAAACAATTCATTGCCCATTCCTTACTGTTATATCTGGTTGGGATCCTAAAGTATCCACTTTGCCCACTGAAAAATTTACAGATTTTGCCTAATGCCATAGGGAACCTTAGAATTATGGAAAGACATGTCTGTGATAGCTTTCTTTTGGTGAAAGATAAAAAAAAGTGTTTACGTTTTCTCTGCAAGTCATTAGGCAGAAAGATCAAGCACAGAAACTTTTCTACTGACTTCAATTGGAGAAACACCTGACTGGTCATGATGTTAAATCTCACAAATTAGCAATAAATTAGTTTTGCTGCTTCATGCGTGACATGTATAGCTTTAGAACAGCTAAACTGATGAATGGTAGGGGATGGGCTGAAGATACTGATTACTATACAAATAGGTCCCTGGTAAGTAATTCATATTATGCCTTTGAACAGCCCAACAAAGGTACTTTTGTCACTTTTGTACTGTCTGAAAATAATGTGGCATAAGCTGGAAGCACCATCTGAACTCAACAGAATAACCTCATACAGCCGGTATAATAAATACGGCTTAATGTAACAAGATGTTAAAGTATTTGCTTAATTTCAGGACGGACAATGTAAAAATGTCAGGTAAGCTCTAATTCAGTCAGAAATGTGTTTTGATTTCCCCTTCAGTTCACAAAAACATCCCCATAGAGAAAAATGCAGCAGAAACCCAATGTCACCTGTTCTTCTAGCTCTTGTTCCAGACACTGGATGAGTTCATCCTTCTCCTGTACTAAGACTTCCAGTTCTTGGCTCTTCTTGTACCACCTCATCTCAGATTCGCTAGTCTGCACATTGGCCGCTCTCAGCTTCTCTTCCATGATTTGGACCTAAAAAAAAAATGTATAACAGGTATGACGTTAGCACTATCTTTTGGGTAGGTAGCCTCAAATGGGTTTTTTTTATATAAGTAACGAGAGTCCACACAACTGTTTAAGTATAAACTGATCACAACCAGCTTTCTTGTATTTCCCCCATTTAAGGGACATATGCAGAATTTCCAACATACAAATAGCTTGCAAAAAAACCAAAAACAAAACAAAGAATAAGTCCTATGTGGACAACATGCCCAAGATGGAGTCAGGCAGGCAAGGACAAGAACCAAGCAAGAGTTTCTAGTAGTTGTCAACCAGATGCAGGGAAGGCCCTGTGCATATCAGACCCATCCCAGCAGTGAATCTACAAGGAGAGAGTTTGACACAACAGCCTGACCAAAGCTATGAAGACCAATAACCTGCTCTTTAAACTGTTGCTCATAGAAGACTCTTAAAGCCTTAAAATCCACCTTCATCAGCAAGACCCCACTATAGGGGGCCATTCCTTCCCTATTCTTGGCGGACACTCCATTTTTTGGAGGAATACCATACAACACCAAATTTACCTCTGCTATTAGTGAACTTCCATTACAATATGCCATACCTTTCATATTATATCAAGCTTTCTGTATGCAAGAAGGATACCATACAACACCACCTTCATCTCTATTATCAGTGAGACCCTACATCTATTATCTGTTGTTAGGAAAGGGAAGGGTGATGGCTCCTATTAATAGGACTGGCATAACAGCTGTAATTCTGCATGATTCCCAACCCAACCTACCCTACTTTGTTCCTCTGTCATATGTTTTTATTGTTCCTAGTGCTTAAATTATGGAAATCTTGTATTAAACAATTATCTGAGAACAAGAGATGCCAAACTGTTGCTATGGTTGAGGTCTAGCATGCAGAACGGCAAAAATGCCTGAAGAGCTGATAAAAATGCATAGACTGTTCATTGGCACACATGCCAGAAATCCACCAAGAATGACAGCTTTAGAGCATCATAGATCTGCTTGACTAACATTGGAAACAAGACAGAATAGTAATCATAATCACTAAGTGACATAAAGGTGTCTTAAGTGTTTTAAAGGTCTTATCCATTTCCATTTCTTCTACTGATTTATGGTCATTCCTAAAATAAGTCATATGTATTCCGCTTTGCATGTGCTGTGATCAAACCAGATAGTGCAGAATGGAGACTGATTAATGCACTGAGGAGCTCCAAATCAGCAGTAGCAGCTATAATCATAATACATCTGTAGTTTTGGCTACACTATTTCTCTTGAAGTCCACTTGAAAAATGCTCAGCACCATGGCCAACAGCAAACAGATCTTCGATTTATTAGTGAACAGAAGCAGTGACAAGTAGAATTACTGTGCTCCTTTGGACCCCTGCCAGAGGGTCATTAAATACCCCTGAAAGCCTTGTATTTATTTAGTGGAATCTCATAGTAGTAAAACTAAATATATCCTTTTAAAGTCATAAGGAAGGCCCCTTCCATCCGTTCTCTGACATTCCTAAACTATACACTTAATTGTTTATCTGTGGAGAAGAAAAGTTTACAGAGTTTAAATAGGTGGCAAGTCAAACACTGGCAAGGCAGTAAAGTGAAGTGGACACCTCTACGTGGTGGTCATTGTGTAGACATTTTTCAACATATTGGTTCTTTAGAAATTAAAGACATAGCTGAATTATAGAATACTTAGGTCAGCCTTGGGAAATATCTCTGAACTGACCATATGTATTGCCATATACTTTGGCTTAGCTTACAGAAGGGCTATTTGCCCTAAGAGCACAACCGGGACAGGTATGTGCACTGCCCAGGGCAAGGATGCAGAATTGAACCCTTCCCCCACTGTTAATGTATGCCGTAGAATGGGTTTACTTTCCTGTGTCCATTCTCTGCCCCCTTGCTCCGCTGTGGCCAGGGCAGCTTCCACTCCTGCCCACCCCTTGTCACGGCCCTGTCCAAGAGTGATATATAAAGAGCACCACAGTAGATGATATATCACCTGCTCATCTATCAGGCCTCACTACAGCAGAATTCAGGGACAGCTTGTAATTGGGAGCTTAGATGTAGGAGGTTGGTCTTAGATAGTAATGGGAGGAAGAAAACTGATTTTTGTAACTCAATTTTCACAGTTATGCTATTTTTTCCTTTTTCGACTAAAATTGGGAGTGGGAAAGCTAGTTACTGTAAAAAAACACCTATTTGTAGGCAGCTGCAGTCCGTATTCTCCACTACAGGTGGTGTTCAACCGCAGCGGCAATGGAGATGGAAAAAGAAGTTGAGAAAACTGAAATTCTCTATGATTTCCACAATCACATGGGGCAGTTATCCAATTGGATGTTCATGCCCCATGTGATGCTGGTGACAATCTTGGGTAAGGCGAAGTTTATTTGAGACTCTGACCCCTGGATTTTGCACACTTTATGCAAGTGGCTACAGTAGGGACAAGTTCCCCGTCAGCAATAGGAAAAGGTTCCTGTGGAGTAGGGAGAGAGCAGGGACTATGTCTACCTTCTCAGGAAGCTTCTCCTTTGGGTTGGACCAGCCAGGCCACACACCACTCCCCATGGCAGACGCCGTCGGCATCTCTGAGTCTTCAGACTGCTGTCCCTCTACCACACAGTTGTAAGTGGCACCAGATGAGTAGCTCTCCAGCTGGGCCTGTTTGTACTGGTTGAACTACTTTTTTAATACATCGTTCTTTACAAATCGGAACTCTGTGTGCCTACTGCCCTCCACACCACGCAGCACCTACCCGAAACATTCATGTAGTAAAGTGATCACAAAAATCTACTCACTTTCTGCTATGGCGTCACTCCTTTGCTGGCTGAAGGACTGTAGAATCTTGCTGGTAAGTAAATTAGCAGCAATGGAGTGGTTCAGCCAGTGAGGGAGTGATGCAGCAGTACCAGTAAGAGTCCTCTTAAATCCCATTTGCAACACTGCATCCAGCTACTGCAATTCACATACTACTGTGCAGTACAATGTGGTGTCATTCATTTTGAATGGCACCTCCACACACAATACAATGCACCCACGACACACCTATGATGCAGTGAACCACAACACACTACCATGCATTACAGTATCCTGCAGTAAAAAAAAGATGCATGGCCAATATTCACCTCATTGTAGGGTGTTGGCAGCCCATTTAGATGAATATCCTTAGCACAATACACCCTAATGCATGAGAAGTGCATTAATACGTGTTCCTCTACACACCACAATGCAGCAAATGTATCACTATGGGCCCTTCTTGATGCTGTTGCTGGCACGTTTATCGTCAGGATTGCTAATGTATAATGGCTTTTTTTTTGTTTTAGTGGAGTGGTACATTTGTTCCTTGGAGTTTACAGGGGTACATGACCACTGGGACAGCACTTTGATTTATTATTTTATTATTAGTGTAATGCTTAGGGCCGGGGTAGGCAACCTTAAAGAAGTGGAGATCCACCTGAACAACATGGGAGAAGTCAAAGATCACCAGGCACAGTGTTGCCTCCTCACACCTGATTTAAATCTCTAATTGCCGTACTACCGTGTCACAAACCCGTGCATTGCATGGTAATCATGGGTTTAAATCAGGTGGTGAGGAGGCAGCATATTACCACCTCATAACTTGTCAAACACACTCAGATCACTTTTCAGAGGAGCAGCAGTGCCTGCTGCACTTGTGAATGAGCCTTTAGTTGCATTCGGCAGTGGCACCCTAAGGGCTTGTTCATGTAAAGTTGGAGGGTGGTAAAACATTGCTGTTGAGTCGCAGTTTAACTGCACCCAATCCTTACCCCCTTTAGCTGCTCAGGCAGCAGCAAAGGTGTGCACATGCCGCAGCAGTAGTTAAACCCCCTGTTGCTTTTGGTGGTTGCTACAGCCTGCCAATCGCAACCCGATTAATTAAATGGGACCACTCTGGAAGTGCCCCGTAACTGCATGCTTCTGCGGGGTCCAAGGGGTTAAAGCAGGTGGAGCTATAGTGACACAACGCTGCCTACGTTAACCCGTTGTTTGCTGTGCAAGATTACAGGGCACAAGTAGAGCGGCTTCATTCACTTAAATGGGTCATGTTTGGCAGTTGCTACACCCACCAACTATGACAGGGTGTATAACTCATGCTGCGACATGTGTATGCCCCTGGTCACTGCAGCTAATGGGGGTGCAGGTGAGGCGGGGATGTTAAAACATGTCTTAGCTATGGGGTTTTAACACCCCCAGAATTGCAAATGTAAATGAACCCTTACTGTTCTCAACACCCTATAAGGCTGCTTTCATACTAATGTGCTGCGGTTTACCTGCACTGCGAGTCAAGCACAGTGCATCTACGACTTTCCTGGGTTTGCTGCTCTTTGCTTTAGACTTCTATTATATCCTGCAGGTGTGGTGCACTATTCCTTTATTCAGGAGTTTTGGTGCACTTTCAGAAAATGCACCAAACCTGTAGGATGTAATAGAAGTCAATGGCTAAGCACAGCAAACCCACAGAAAAGCTGCAGGTACACTGCCCTGCACCCGTAGTGTGGGTGAACCGCAGCTTGTCAGTGTGAAAGCAGCCTTATACTATTATGCCCAGTGTATTGCTTCACACTGACCTGAAGACCTCTTCTTTCCTGCTGCTGGCACCACTTTGGAGGCCGCTGGCTGGGATAAGAGGTGGAGTGCAGTTGGTATAACTCCACATGGGACAGGAGCCGGCACTACAGAGGAGGAATCGGCCTTTGTGGCTCTTGCTCCCAACTACAGCTCCAACTTTACAAGTAGTCCCTCTGCATTGTTTGATGCTTTGGAATGGCGGGTCAGCAAGCCCAGACCGTGACCTACCAGTGACCTGGCCACGATCTACTGGTTGCTGACCCCCCGCTTAGGGTCTATAGCCCTCTGTATAGCCTTGGATGCCGTCTGTGTCATTTACTACCAACTATGGTTTATGCAGGTATACTCAGTTAATACTATGACAGTCAAATAGAGTTTCCCTAGAAGCAAACAGTAAACCTTTATCAGGCAACACCAGCAAACACAGAAACAGAAGCATTAGGAGCTTTAACAACTTACTGGTGAAACAAACTCAGTCAATTTTAACCTTGGAAAAGTATCTGGAGAATGCTGTCTTTGAGATTTGGGAAGACACTGGCTGGGATTTTATACATCATCAATCTCCCAGCTGGGTTTTGCATTTCTTCTAAATTCCTGTAGCATGCATAATGAGACGTTTGCTACAACCGGAGGGAAAGGATGCCAAGGTAAGGTGGAATAGTAGAGATAGTGAGGACTTCCTATGGAGGGTTTTTTTTAAGTCCCACAGAAGGGGGGGGGGGGTTATGATAGTACTCTGTAAGTTAGGATAATTTGGAGAATTCACTCCCATCTTTGGACTGTAGACCATTGGTTAAAGGGTTAATGTATCTATAGATACCTGGCGATTGTGCACACATATTTTTCTTGTTAAAGCAGAACCCTACCCATTCACTTTTCATCATTGCACTCCCCCCCCCATTTATAATTGGACATTTATTTTTAATTTATTCTTTTAATTAATATTTTTCTCATGCCCCCTGGTACTTATGGGATTCTCACCTAGGTGAAAATTATGTCCCTATCACCAACAACCTTCTGGGATACTGGCATCATAAAATCCAGGAGGATTTATCAGGGGGCTAGCTGCTTGAACCAAGAAGAGACAGTGGCTTCCTGATGAGGTAAGTAAAGGAGAGGGCAATACAGTGGTTTACTGATTAGCACTTACTAGCTGCAGTACTATGGTTTGAATCCAACCAAGACACTATGGAGTTTGCACATTCTTCCTGTGCTTGTGTGGGTTTCCTCAGGGCGCTCTGGATTCTTCCTGCACTACCAAGACATGCTGGTAAGTTAACTGGCTCCTGTCTAAATTGGCCCTATGGATAGGAGGTAGGAACCTTAGATTGTAAAGCCTGGTGCACACATTAAGGTTTTTTTCGTTCAACCCAGGGGCGGACTGACCATTTGGAAACTTGGGCACTGCCCGAGGGCCCGAGGTCAGTAGGGGGCCCCATGAGATGCCCCTGGTACCTTTTTCATAGGCTTTTTTGAGTTTGGGCAAAGACACAGGGGTCCCATGATCCCCTATTGCCCAGAGGCCCCATGAGTTGTCAGTCCGCCCCTGGAACTTCAACCCAGCAGGCTGAATGAAAAAAAACACGGAGAGATCGCTGTACTAACTGAGCGATATTAGTAGAGCGATCTCTCCTGCTATGCCTTTGTATTCTGACAGGGTGACTCCATCCCACCAGAACACATTAATTGGCACTTGCAACCTGCAAGCGTAGATCGGATGCTGGTTTTCCAGAATGTCCCTTCTCAAATGCTGGTCCTTAGACCGGTTTCTGTTGGAAGGACAGCTGTACACACAGTCCAAAAATGTACTTAGCGGCAGGAGGAGGCAGAGCTCTCAGACGGCAGGAGCCAGTGTTGGGTGTGGGTATTTATATATTTTTTGGTTTTGTTGGTTTTTGAATAAAAGACTTCTTAAGAACTGGCTCTGTATTTTACTCACTTTTTTGGTGAATGAGTAGGGGTACAATGTACCCTATACTCATTCACATGTGGGAGGGCTAGGATCTGGAAGCCCCCTTTCAGATTCTGACAAGCCCCCCACCCACAGACCACCCACCCAATGGCCAGGGTTGTGGGGAAGAGGCTCTTGTCCCCATCAACATGGGACAAGGTGCTTTTGGGGGGAGAGCCCCCCCAGTCCCCCTTACCCCAAAGCACCCCTCCATGTGGCCTGGTATGGTTCAGGAGGATGAGGCGCTCACTCACCCCCCCCCCCCCCTTCCTGGCCTGTCAGGCTGCATGCTCGGATAAGGGTCTTGAGGGATGGATTTTGGGGGAACCCCCACGGAATTTTTTTAACAAATTTTGGCGTGCAATTCCCCTCAAAAACCATACCAGACCTAAGGGTCTAGTACAAATTTGGTGGGGGGACCTCAAGCAATGCTTTTTTTTTAATTTGGCGTGGGGTTCCCCTTACAAATTCACACCAGACCCGAGGGGCCTGTTTTTTTTCTCAAATATTAATTGCCAGCAACTCTTTTGTCTACATTCAGCTGTCAGTGGGGAACCCCTCTGACAGCTGATAAGTAACCAGTTAAGGTCGCAGCGGCCAGCTTGCCAGCCCGCTCCTTAACAATCAGCTACAAAATGGCACACAAAAGGGAAAAACGCCGGAAAAAACCCCATCATGTTGAGCATTCTTTTATACAGCGTTTTTTTTTTTTTTCATTTCTTAGTATGCATGGAGCCTAACACTGGAGATTGAAGTTTCTCTTTAAGAACTGAAACCCCTCTGATGACGGCGCTGGCTGTATTCAAATTAATTATCCCTTATATCTTGTAGATTACTTAAAATGAGAGGAAAGCTCTGCAATGGGAACAGAGACAACAATAAAAACCTGACAGAGCTTCCAACTCTTCCATTAAAAAAAAAAAAAAGACAACAAAATATTTTGGCTAAAGTTAGCCTTCGATGAAAAGGGTTGTCTTGAAATCACAATTCCATTGTCTTCTATTGCCCTGGTTGACCAGAATCCATTCAATCCAAAGCTCATGAAAAATCTGTGGAAAGTCTAGGACAAGTTGTCAAATCACTACCAATATACAGACGGCTTAAACACATTCTCTCCCTGCAGTCATGTGAAATAACCTGCTGAATATTCCATACAGATTACACAGTGATTACAGCATGTTCCTGTGACTGCTTTTCATTTAGTGTGCATTCATCTTGTTCAGTTAGGGAAGATCAGTGCCCCTTTAAATGCAAATATTCACAAAGTGACTTTGGAGTTCTTTCCAGTTAATCAGGAAAGGGAATCATCTGTTGTGCATCTGTACTTTGCCTGATCTCATTCACTGTCCAGGTTTTGAAGAAGGTGAGGAGGTATCTTCATTAACGCAGAAGAGACGGTAAAGTAGTGACACACTTGGAACAATTTCAGGTTTAAACCTCAACTCCAGGCAACACGTAGCATCAATCAGTGAAAAAGGTTCTTCTATCCAAGAAAGAATTCATATGTGCTAAACTGTATGTACAAGCCAAAACATTTTTGGGAGTTATTATTATTATGATTACAGGTATTTATATAGTTCTGTCCAGGGGCGGACTGACAACTCATGGGGCCCCTGGGCAATAGGGGATCATGGGGCCCGTGTCCTTGCCCAAACTCAAAAAAGCCTATGAAAAAGGTACCAGGGGCATCTCATGGGGCCCCCTACTGACCCCGGGCCCTCGGGCAGTGCCCGAGTTTCCAAATGGTCAGTCCGCCCCTGGTTCTGTCAATTTACATATATATATTGTACATTCACATCAGTCCCTGCCCTCAAGGAGCTTAGTAGCTCCTTACAAGGTCCCTAACTCACATTCATACATACACATACCAGGGCTAATTAAGACAGTTTATAATTTAAATATTTATTCATTTTTCATTTAAAAAACAATACATATTTCCATATATTGAAAATATAATATTACAATTTCTCATAAATCATTGGTTTCGTATCATTTTCATTTTCTCCCCATAGCTCCCTTAACCCATTACCCGCCCACCTCCCACCCCGCTACTATATACCCCTGACATCTGACTGATTGGCTTGTATCTCATATTCTCTGGAAACCTAGGTTTGAGGACCGAAGAGAAAGACTAAGAAAGAAAGAGATGCTAATTACTATATTCTCTCCCTTTTCCTAATCCTTTCCCCACCTCTTTTCTCTTCGTTTCTTCTTATCCTCTCTTTCCCTTTTCTTTATGCTTACTTACTCAGTACCTTTCTTTACCTTTACTTTGAACTCCTCCCATTTCTCCCATTTCGCATAATACATCACCATCCTATCTTCCTGTAGATAATAGAGTTTCTCCAATCTAGCAATCTGATCTACTCTATTCATCCAATCTTCTTCACTCGGTGCCTCAACCTTACGCCAAAACCTAGGAATCAGACGTTTTGCTGCGTTTAGGTAGCCCAGTATGCCCAGTTCTTTATATTTATTTCCAGATATCATTGAGTTATGGAAAAGACAGATTTCAGGATCCAATCCTATCTCCACTCCAGTGAGAATTTTGATTTGGTTTGTAACTTTTTCCCAGTATGTGTGTATTTTTGGACATTCCCACCAAATGTGATACATCGTGCCCAACCCTCCACATCCTCGCCAACACCAGGGTTGCTTCTCCTCACTCATCTTGTGCTCTATCACCGGTGTGACATACCACCTTGTCAAACATTTAAAATTCATTTCCACTTCACGCATACTAATATTTTCATGTACCATTCTATATATTTTCCTCTGTGTGTGTTCTTCCCACTCCACTCCTAAATCCTTTTCCCATTTTTCTATATACTTTAATTTAAACTTACTATCTAAATCCGTGAGAGCTTTATATGCTTTAGCAGTGCTGTGTTTCCCATCACCTCTATCTTCTAAATATTTCTCGAGTTCATTCCATTCTTTCCTAGTTCTAAGGGGCTTCGTTAATTTCTCCACAAATTGTTTTAATTGATTATATCTCCATTTATCTATCCCAGTGAAAATCCTTCCCTCTTCCTTTTTCAAATCCTCCAGTGTTCTTAAGTTTACCCCCTCCATTACATCTCTCAACTGAGCGTCTTCCTTCATAATCCATCTACCTGAGATTTCCTCTTTACCTGGGGGAAAAAAGTCTGAATTTCTTAGTGACATTAATAATGAATTAAAATCCCATTTCCTCTGTTTGTGCATTTTATCCCATTCTCTTATTACAATCCTCGTGTATACACTCGTGCTCTCCTCTAATTCTCTAAATTGTGGTGGCACCCATACGCTCCTACCCAAATCCTTTCTACTAAGTGTATTTTCTATTGTGACCCAATGTTTACTCTTTAAGTTGTGTGTCCAGTCAAAAATTCTCGCTAGGATGGCTGCCCTGTGGTATCTTTTGAAATCCGGGACTCCCAACCCTCCTTTTCCTTTATTTCTGCTTAGCACTTCATATGATATCCTAGGTTTTTTATTTTTCCATATATATTTAGTAACCATTCGCTTGATTGTCCTAAAATACACCCCTGGAAGATTAATGGGAATCATCTGGAATTTATACAGTATCTTAGGGAGAATTACCATTTTTATCAGATTAATACGGCCCAGCCAGGAGGGATTTCCTCCACCCATTTTCCTCAGTTCCTCTCTGATTTCATTTAACATTGGGATATAATTAGCTTTATAAAGATTCTTCTGTGAGGGAGTGAGTTTTACTCCCAGGTACTTTATTTCTCTATTTTTCCATATAAAGGGAAATTCTCTCTGTATATTTTCTTTTTCACTTTTTGGAAGATTTATATTTAATATCTCTGTTTTGCTCGGGTTAATTTTTAAATTTGACATTTCCCCATATTCCTTCAGTGTTTTCATTAAGTTAGGAAGTGTTATCCTTGGGTTTCCAACATAGAATAATAAATCGTCCGCAAATGCGGCTATCTTATGTTCTATCTTTCCAACATTTATTCCCTTTATATCTATATTTTTCCTAATTGTTGATAACAGGGGTTCCAGTGATAAAACAAACAACAGTGGGGACAGTGGGCATCCCTGTCTGGTTCCATTTGACATTGGAAAGGTCTCTGATCTCTCTCCGTTTACCATTACCATCGCAGACGGTCCTTCATACAATCTTCCAATCCACTTTCTCATCCTACTACCCAGTCCCAGGACCTCCAGTGTATCCATCATAAAACTCCAGTTAACCCTATCGAACGCCTTCTCCGCATCTATCGAGAGCAGCACTACTGGATTTTTTTCCATTTTACTCTTCTGTATAAGCATCAGGGACCTCAACCCATTATCTCGACCCTCTCTTCCTCTAACAAAGCCTACCTGGTCTCCATGAATCCAATCTGGCATCAGATCCCTTAACCTATTCGCCAATACTTTTGCATACAGCTTCGTATCTACGTTCAATAGCGATATCGGTCTATAACTTGCACAATGGGTGATATCTTTACCTTCCTTATGTATTAGGACCACCTGTGCCAGAAGGGATTCCTCTCTTATTTCCATCTCTCCCCCCAACGCCTCCATATATCTCTTTAATTTAGG